>NC_141044.1:36897500-37197500 GCF_052040795.2 Danio rerio
TGCTCGCGGGCGGTTCATGTCGTCATTGCGATGCCATGACCGTTGCACAGCTAAGATCGCGGCTAACTTTCGCAAGAGAGCGAGCCACCCCAGTTGCCTCCTGTTCTAAAAAAGCAGCGGGCGCTCGGGCAGATCTGAGGGTTTCAGCGGGAGATAATCCGCCGCCCACGGGCTCGCGGACCTCTTGCTCCTCACGGCGCTCCATCCAAGCTTCGGGTAGTAGGAGTGATCCGTCTAACCAGATGGTAGCTCTCACACTCGCTGACACCGGAGATCAGATGTCCTCCGCGGCATCGGAGGGTGGGCTTTCACTGTCCGACGAAGATCCGGACCCGCTCGCCCCCTCCGGGCAGGTGAGCGCTGTCAAATCGGATCCTGAAGCGGACATGTTAGCCGTGCTTTCCCGGGCTGCTTCGGCCGTGGGGTTGGAGATGGTTTATCCCCCAGCTCCGCGGCCGCACCGACTAGATGGGTGCTACGTAGAGGACCAGAAGGCGAAGCCTTCGAAGCCTCTCGTCCCCTTCTTCCCGGAAGTGCACAGTAGGCTCACGCAGTCTTGGAGGGCACCTTTCTCTGCCCGTGCTGCGTGTGCCTCCGCCCTCACCGCCCTTGACGGCGGAGCTGCCAGGGGGTATGAGGCGATCCCGTCAGTGGAGCGCGCTATCGCGGTCAATCTTTGTCCGCGCGGCGCCTCTACGTGGCGGGGTTTGCCCCGCCTCCCGTCCAAAGCCTGTAGGTTGTCTGCCTCCCTCAGAGCCAGAGCTTATAAGGCTGCGGGCCAGGCTGCTATTGCTTTGCACGCGATGGCCACCTACCAGCGCTACCAAGCGCAGGCGCTGGCCGAGCTGCACGAGGGCGGGTCCAACCCAAGCTTATTACATGAGCTGCGCACTGCGACCGACTATGCTCTTCGGACTACTAAGTCCGCCGCGTGTGCGCTGGGGAGGACGATGTCCACACTTGTGGTTCAGGAACGCCACCTCTGGCTAAACCTGGCCGATATGCGCGATGTTGACAGTTCGCTTTCTTGACTCGCCCATATCCCAGGCTTGCCTGTTCGGCGACACCGTCGGTGAATTCACCCAGGAATTCAAGGCGGTGAAAGAGCACTCGGATGCGATGGGCAATGTCATCTATCGGCGTGGCCGTAAGCCCGCTCCGCCCGCCGAGCCATCCACCTCCGCTGTTCCTCGCCGAGGGCGCCCGCCAACGAGTGCTGCCCCGCCCCCGCCTGCGCCTCCGGCCAAGCGGGCGCGGCGTACACCTCGAAAGCAGGCAGCCCCTCCTGCCCAGGGCGCCGTTAAGTCCGGTAAACGGACCGCGAAGCGTCCCTGAGACAGGCCATCCGGAGAAGAGGAAACTTGCTCTTTCCCCGCTGGAGGGCGGGGCCCCGATAACAACGGTACTTTTCAGTGCCACCAAAACATCAGTAAAAGAGCACTTTTTCCCTTCCCCGGATGTGACTGCACGAGTTCTGCCAGTCCGGGACGCGCTGCCTTCCGGCTCGCAGACTCTACGTGCTTCGCCAGTGGCTCACAAGCGCTGGGGGGACGGTCTCCCTTCCCTTAGCCCTCCAGCCCCCTCTCCGGAGTCAGGGTGCGGAGCCAGAGCGAATCGCTCTCCTCCAGCTCTTCCGCGGGACCCTCGTGCTTCCCGGATCAGCACACCCACTCCGCGCTGCCCCACCGCTGGTACGTCAGCGATTGTAGCAATGACTCCATTAGCGAGGGCTCTGCCTGCCTGGTTAGCGCGGGCCAGCCCCTCGCGGTGGCTCATACGCACAATCAGACTCGGTTACGCGATTCAGTTCGCGAAACGGCCCCCCAAGTTTACGGGCGTGTATTTCTCCAGGGTCAACCCCCTGTCTGCCCCTGTCTTGCGAGAGAAGATTGCTGCCCTCCTGGCGAAGGGTGCAATCGAGCCGGTTCCTCCAGCCGAGATGGAGAGTGGGTTTTACAGCCCATACTTCATCGTACCCAAAAAGAGCGGTGGGTCACGGTCAATCCTAGATCTGCGCGTTTTGAACCGCTGTCTGCACAGGCTGCCGTTCAGAATGCTCACGCAGAGGCGCATTCTCCAATGCGTTCGTCCTCAGGATTGGTTTGCAGCCATAGACCTGAAAGACGCGTATTTCCATGTCTCCATTCTTCCACGCCACCGCCAATTTCTGCAGTTTGCGTTCGAGGGTCGAGCGTGGCAGTACAAGGTCCTCCCCTTCGGGCTCTCTCTGTCTCCGCGGGTCTTCACCAAACTCGCGGAGGGTGCCCTAGCGCCCCTTCGGCTCGCGGGCATTCGCATACTCAATTATCTCGACGACTGGCTGATTTTAGCCCACTCGCGGGAGCAATTGATTATGCACAGGGACAAGGTGCTTCGGCATCTCCGCCTACTGGGGCTTCAGGTCAACCGAGAAAAGAGCAAACTCGCCCCCGTGCAGAGGATTTCTTTTCTTGGGATGGAGCTGGACTCGATCACCATGGTAGCGCACCTCTCCGAGGAACGCGCTCGCCTGTTGCTGAACTGTCTGAGGGAGCTCGATAGCAAACTAGTGGTCCCACTGAAGTTCTTTCAGAGGCTCCTGGGGCATATGGCATCCGCAGCCGCCGTCACGCCGCTCGGGTTGCTCCATATGAGACCACTTCAGCACTGGCTTCACGATCGGGTCCCCAGACGCGCATGGCACGCGGGCACACACCGGGTCTCGGTTACTGCGCTGTGTCGCCGCGCCCTCAGCCCTTGGAACGACCCCTCGTTCCTACAGGCCGGTGTGCCTCTAGGACAGGCGTCCAGCCATGTTGTTGTTTCAACAGACGCTTCCAACACGGGTTGGGGGGCCGTGTGTCGCGGGCATGCGGCTGCTGGCCTCTGGAAGGGTGCCCAGCTGCATTGGCATATCAATCGCCTAGAGCTGTTGGCAGTGTTCCTCGCTCTCCACCGCTTTTTACCGGTGCTGGAGCGGCAACACGTGCTGGTCAGGACGGACAGTATGGCGGCGGCGGCGGCGTATATCAACCGCATGGGGGGTATGCGCTCTCGCCGCATGTCTCAGCTCGCCCGCCGTCTGCTCCTCTGGAGTCACCCGCGGCTGAAATCGCTGCGCGCCATTCACGTCCCAGGCACGCTCAATCGTGCAGCCGATGCGCTCTCACGACAGCTGTTACGCCCTGGAGAATGGAGACTCCACCCCGAGTCTGTTCAGCTGATATGGGCGCGATTCGGGGAGGCCCAGATCGATCTGTTTGCTTCCCCCGAGAACGCTCACTGCCAGTTGTTTTTTTCCCTGACCGAGGGCTCTCTCGGCACGGATGCACTGGCCCACAGCTGGCCTCGGGGCATGCGCAAGTATGCGTTTCCCCCAGTGAGCCTGCTCGCGCAGTTTCTGTGCAAGGCCAGGGAGGACGAGGAACAGGTTCTGCTAGTTGCGCCCCTTTGGCCCAACCGGACCTGGATATCAGAGCTCTCACTTCTCGCGACGGCCCTCCCCTGGCGGATCCCTTTGAGAGAGGACCTACTCTCTCAGGGACAGGGCACCATCTGGCACCCTCGCCCCGATCTTTGGAACCTCCACGTGTGGTCCCTAGACGCGAGGAAGACTTAGGTAACCTACCGACTGCGGTGGTTAATACCATCACTCAGGCTAGAGCCCCCTCCATGAGGCGCCTACGCCCTGAAGTGGAGTCTATTCACTGAATGGTGCGTCTCTCGCAGAGAAGACCCCCGAAATTGCCAGATTAGTGTTGTGCTCTCTTTCCTTCAAGAGAAGTTGGACAGCAGGCTGTCGCCCTCCACTCTCAAGGTTTACGTGGCCGCCATCTCCGCTTATCATAGCGCGGTAGCTGGCGGCACCGTGGGAAAGCATAACCTGGTCATCCAGTTCCTTAGGGGTGCTAGGCGAATTAATCCATCTCGCCCCCCTCTCATGCCCTCTTGGGATCTCGCCCTCGTTCTCACGAGTCTGCGATCCGATCCCTTTGAGCCACTCGAATCAGTATCTCTAAGATTTCTGTCCCTGAAGACAGCTCTGCTGGTTGCGTTGGCCTCCATCAAGAGGGTCGGGGACCTGGAGGCATTTTCGGTCAGTGACTCGTGCCTGGAATTCGGGCCGGATTACTCTCACGTCATCCTGAGACCCCGCCCCGGTTATGTGCCCAAGGTTCCTACCACCCCCTTTAGAGATCAGGTAGTGAACCTGCAAGCGCTGCCCCCGGAGGAGGCAGACCCAGCCCTTTCTTTACTTTGTCCAGTTCGCGTTCTGCGCATTTATGTGGACCGTACTCAGAATTTTAGATCATCTGAGCAGCTCTTTGTCTGTTATGGCGGTCGGCAGCAGGGAAGTGCCGTATCGAAACAAAGATTATCCCACTGGATTGTGGATGCCATTTCACTCGCTTATTCGAGTCGAGGTCAGCCGTGTCCCCCGGGAGTACATGCACACTCCACTCGGAGCGTTGCATCCTCTTGGGCGCGTGCACGCGGTGCCTCTCTAACAGACATCTGCGGGCTGGGCGACACCCAACACATTTGCAAGGTTTTACAATCTGCGAGTGGAGCCGGGTTCCTCAAGGGTATTAGGTAACCCTTTGGTGATTGAGGAGACAACTCGGTAGGGTGTTGAAACACGCTTGCTGCGCCATTCTCCTTAACACGAAGGTAAGTGCGCCTTTTTATCTGTCAGTAAAGTTCCCCGTCAGGTGAGCCCTGCAGATTCCTCCATGGCCCCCAGCACTGACTCAGCGGAGGAGTCACTTGCTGGCCCACTACGTTGTAGGTCTGCCCGCTGGTCAGCCCGCGTTTTGGGTATAGGTGCCTGCTATGCGTGATCCCCACTAGGCGATCCCATATGCTTATTCCGCCACGGTTAAGTCCCCCCCCGGGGCGGACCCGTGTCTTCCCTCTCCGCTAACCACTCTTTTGCTATGCGTACTCCCCCTTTTTAGGGCTAGTCCATATGTAAATTCTGCCATCTATCCCCCCCTTGGGTAACGGATGGCCTCCGCAGCGTCCTCCCTATCGGGATTGCACGCTTCCCAACGTACTGTCGTATTTCCTAGAATTATCTAGATGCTCACGACTTCCCAAAAAATATATCTAAATCCGTAAAACTTCTGTTGAAGTAGGATAAATTAGGGCCAGGGACACGTTGGAGGACCGCGCCCCCCATGATGTGGGTGCGTCACGCTTGCTTGACTATCTCCTCATCGGGGGTGTTGGTAAGGTGCAGCCATTATGGCGCTTTCCATACTTCTCCCATTCATGGCACTGAAGTTCCCCAACCGAAGGGGAACGTTCGAGGTTACAGAAGTAACCCTTCGTTCCCCGAGGAGGGGAACGGAAGTGCCATACTCCGTCGCCATAATGACTGTCCCTTAGCTGTTTGAAAGTCTCTTCAGCTTAAAAGGATTGCACACCTGCGCAAGCTTACGCTGCCAATTAATTTCATTCATTGGCCCGTTCAATACTCTCCAGACAAGCGGCTTCTGATCCGAATCCTCCCATTCATGGCACTTCCGTTCCCCTCCTCGGGGAACGAAGGGTTACTTCTGTAACCTCGAACGATTTCCAACATTACTAGCCACTTGCCATTTTCGCTAGTCACATATTTGTTGTTGGGAAAATATATTTTATATGCATAAATATAACTTTGACATGCTAAAATATGTTGATTTAGATTTTGTGTTATGTCCACATGCCTCCTCATTCATTTCACTTTCGTGTTCTGAGCAAATTTGTTTATATGTTTCATAGTGTCGCATTTCAATTGTTTTTTTATTTCACATGACTTTTCAGGGCTCAAAATTCAGGATTTTCCAAATTCATCTCTGACCACACCAAAAATAAATAAATAATTATTTTATAGCCACAAATTTTCAATAAGGAGTCAAAACAAGCCAAATATAGCTGTATGTATGTACTTTTTAATCAGCAAAACTTTTCTTTAAAAAACAAACAATTGACATTTAAAAATGATTATTCTCATGCATCTAAAATTATGCATAGTAATCTGTCCTGGCTTAAGATCTCAGATCACTAGTTAACTACACATAAATGGGGAGGTAATCTCTAATTAAAGCAATGTTATTGTAAAAAAATGATAATTAAACCATATTAACAAAAATAACTAAGCAAAGGAAAGCAGGTGAAACATATACTGTTTGTGATAATGAAAGGATGATCATGTACACATAGTTAATAGAATATCTGTTCAAAGAATGGTTAAAGTGAAAGCAGCAACCGCGGCTGCTTACTAAAAAACTTTTTTTTTTTTTAATCCGGGGCTTTTGAAAGCAGCAGCACGAGCATCACCTATTGTCCAGTCCATTTCAAAGAGAACTGATCACACCAGTTGCGATTTTAGGCATAGTTGCTTTATGCAAGGAAATGGGAACGCGCATCATATCACCTGTTCACGCGAGTGATTCGGTTTTCACTTGCTTTTTCTTGCTTGCACAAACACATTTATTTCTTTCAGTCGTGCTGCGATTTTAAGTTAGCATTTACACGCATATTGGGTCATCCTTATCGTTGAGCCTTGTTTTCAAAAAAACTACAATTTAAAAAATAATTTTCAACCAGCCAAAGTGGCCAGTAGAGGTGTCTGCCACAGCTGAAATCTACCCGCATTTGGCAGGCTGGTGGGTGTTAATGTCAAGCTGTGGTTACTACATCCAATGAGCTCACAGTAAAGAGAACAAGTCACGCCCACTGTTTTCTCATTTAACACTCCATTTCTCTAGGAACTGCAGCACAATACGAAAATAAATAAATAAACGGTCACAGCTTCTTGTTCATGCGGACTTTAAAGCTGAAGAGTGTCTGCTTTCAATGAGAAAACAGGTCTAATATGTAGAGAAAGTGAGTTGTGTGTGAGCTAATGTGATGAGACTCACTGTAGTTTGGTTCTTCCTCTGATGATCTCCAGGTTCTCAAAGGCACTGAGGGATTTGAGGTGTTTTGGCCAGTCTCTGATCAATAGATAGCCTAAAAAATGAAATGGCACTAATAAGCAAGGCTTTTTCTTTAGAAGATGTCCATATGTCACAATTGTATGATCTTATTTTCAAACATAATTTAATGCCACTGAATAGTATTTATTATTCTTCATTTTCTTTTCGGCTTAGTCCCTTTATTAATCTGGGGTCGCCACAGCACAATGAACCGCTAACTTATCAAGCATATGTTTTAGGCAGCGGATGCCCTTCCTGCGGCAACCCATCACTGGGAAACATTTATACCCACTCATTCACACACAAAGACTACGGACAATTTTAGCTTTCCCAATTCACCTACAGCGCATGTCTTTGGACTTTGGAAACCGCAGCACCCGGAGGAAACCCATGGCAACACAGGGAGAACATGCAAACTCCACACAAACACCAACTGACCCAGTTGATCCAGCTACCTTCTTGCAGTGAAGCGATCCTTATGTATTGTATTGGATATTTTCTATTATATTATAAACACTCCTCAATAATAATTAGTAAATAATAGTAAATAATAATAATAATTGTCAACATTAAGATTAATAGTGGTAGTAGTAAATATCAATTATTTTCTATATAAATAAATTCTATTGTATTTTTAAATAAAATCTTTGTTGGTGTGTCCTAATAACAGTAATTATTATATACTATTACATAATTATTTAAATTTTATTTAGCCAGGAGATCACATTCCAGTATTATTATATAATTACCTGTTGATGATGATGATGATAATAATAATAATAATAATAATAATAATAATAATAATAATAATATTCCATTCATTGAATAGTATTATTATTATTGTATATATATATATTTTTTTCAATTAACGAATAACTTTTATAATTATTATTTTTACAGTTATCCTAATTTTCATTATTTTTTATAATATTATATTATTAATATATTATATAAATTATTTTCTGATATTTTAATAAAAGTTTTGAATGAATAGCCTTAATGACTGTCATTATTTTATTCAATTTTATTTAATGTAATGTTTGTGTTTTTAAGAAATAACCTATTGATAATTAAATAATATATCATAATTATAATAGTAATTAATATTATTAGAAGTAGCAGTATTACATGAACTGTTTTCTGACATTTAAAAAAAAAACTTGTAGAAATGGCCTTAAAAAGTAATTATAACTTAAAGGGCTTAAGTAATTATAACATTTCATTATGTTAAAGTTTATGTCATGTTTATTTTCGTAGGAATATTATATTGATGATAATAATAATAATAATACTCGTGCATAACGAAAATAAATATTTAAATGCAATTTTTAAAAATATAAGTAAATAATTTTTACCTGAAATTTCCTTCACCGTCTTGAAATAGTCAAGTTTGGCAGGGTCCATGCTTGGAGTATTTGTGTGAACATCCCTTAAAGACAATCATTCAAAAATGATAATAGTTTGACTATTGCATCTATAACAGCTTGACTGATTCAGTCTAAAAGAAAGCAGCCCATAAATTCTCACCCTTTAAAAGTCATCTGCATTATTGTAATGTGCCCGTTTATTTTAGTGCAGTTGATGAATGAATCGATGTTGGTTGCATTGACTGCAATGGTGTTTACAAGCTCTCCTGTCCCGAGACCATTACACACTAAAGCAAAACACACTCTCAAGTCATTTCACATTTTGTTATCCCTATCAGACAACACTGATTTAATATAATAACAACAAAAAACAAAGACTAGAAAAGGAGTATTATTAAATTAGTAATGATGCTGCTGACCTTTTGGGCACAAGCCTTCGCATTTTTTGCACGTTATGATTCCGTTTTCTTCCACTTCTTGCATGTTACTGCCACAGGATCGGACACAGGCATTATCAGTCACTACAAAGTTATCTACAGCAGAGAGATGCTGCAGTTCAGTTTGCTGTTTCTCCTACATTGTGTCCAATACAGGCTTATCTTCCCTGTATTCAACCATGCAGTCTTAATTTTGTTTTTGAAACAGAGATTTAAATCATCTTTAAGTTGAATGCTGAGAAAAATCACATTTAAAGTTGTCAAAATACAATTTTTTGGGGATGAACTCTTCCTTTAATATCTACAGAATTGTATTACTGAATTGAAGTTGTATTGTGAAGTGTTTACCTAAAGTAAACCTTGACACCTGAAAAAACGAATTATGTATTTGCTCATAATCTCTGGGTGTGTCTTTGCTTGTATGTTAACAAAACTTTGAAGACCAGAGTCTTCAAGCAATGTGCCAGGATACCTCCATGATTTTTTGGCATTCTTATATTTCATCTTTAAGGGAAAGATATGCAGTACAGTTTTTAGACTAATCATAGTAATCTCACAAGCAAAACTTACGAGGGCACTGCTTCACACAGGTGTCTCCGAAGCTGTACTTCCCGTTAGGATTGGGAACGAGTTGGTAGTTAATGGGATCATACAGCATTAGAGGTGGACATGAGTCCTTGCATGCCCCATCGTCTTGGAAATCTCTGCAGGCCTGTAGAAAAAGGAATCTTGTAAATTAAATAATAATGGCACTTTAAAATGTAAGACTTTCATCTTTCTATATTACATGACATATGCTACATGACATTTGGGAAGTGTGTCACGCACCAGGCAGTCTGTGGGCTGGGGTCCAGTGCAGCCGGCGGCGCAGTGTTCATTGCAGCAGTCGATGGGTTTGGGGCCCTTACACCTCCGCGAGCACTGCTCAGCACAGCTCAGCCGCGTCACTGACCGTGAAGATCAAACAGCTCATTAGGATGTAGTTCACTCATATATTGATATACTGTATGGAGAATTATGCTGTAGTGTTTACAGGTCTGGCAGTTCTCCGGTCCTGGAGCCCAACATGATCCACTATAGCAGCCTGAATCACACGGTCTGCCTGGAGTATGAAGGAAAGAGTTTATTTTATGTCAGCTTTTAATATTAAAAAGATATACAAAGACACACACACATTTATTTATTAAATGGTTTGGCAAATCTCTTATACAAATAATTGATCTATCTGTCTGTCTAGTCTTCTGACTGTCTGTCTACCTGTCTTGTCTGTCTAGCCATCTGACTGTCTGTCTATCCATCCATCCACCCTCCCCTCTCTCTCCCCCTCCGTCTCTCCATCCGACCATCCATCTATTTATCTATCTGTCTGTCAATCCATCAGAGCTGAATTATAACCATAATTTCTGTAGTCTTCAGTGTCACACAATTCTCCTTAAAATCTTTCTAATATACTAATTTGCTATTTAAAAAGATAGTTTGCCCCAAAATAAACATTTGTTTGCTATTTACTAACCCTTATGAGTTGTATTTGTTGTGTTAAACACTAAAGATATAATGAAGAATATCAGAATTCTTTCCATAATAAACTTTTTTCATTCCACACAGAAATGCCAACTGACCCAGCCCAGGCTTGAACCAGCAACCTTCTTGCGGTAAGGCGACAGCGCTACCCACTGCACCTCCACACCGCCCATGAACTTTTTTTAACAACCAAAAAAATGTATTCTAATTGGTTTGTGAAAAGTGAAGGGTGATTAAATGATAAACAAATTTATTATTAAAATTTATTTATTATTAATTATTATTATTAATAATAATAATTATTAATATAAATATTATTAGTATTTATTATTAAAATCCGACTTCCAACTGAAATGGAATGTTGAGTGGGGGGGGGGGGGGGGGGTTATTAAATCTTTCACTTGCAGCAAACTAAAAGTTGGAGGGATGTGGCTAAGCTCATTTCTGCCAATCCACCAAACTGACATCTTTAGAGAAGCTGCCATTCCATAGTAAAAACAAATGATTAGATTTTCATTAAATATGATCAAAACATTTCAGTAGAATAACAGCATAGATTAATTGTAACTAACTAAATGCATTACCAAAATAAAAATTAAAAATTTTGATTTCATATGGACTTTAAGGAAAAAAAGTATTATCAATAACACTGAACATGTGTGTGTTGTACATTTTTTTATGATTTTTTTTTTTTAAGGATTTTGAAATGGTACAAACCAACACACAGACAAACAAACAAAAGCCCAAGCGCTGCCATTTAAATAAAATGTACAAATGTATCTATCAACAAAAATTTAATTTTAAACTTATAAAGTTAAATTAATAAGTTGTGTAGAGGTTCTTAAAGTCTCCTGAATTTGTCCTGTTTGTGGTTGAGGTCATAAGTTAATTTATCGAAATACAACTGAGAAATCCACAAGGAAATAGTTGGAATCGGAGATGTAGACCATTTTAGTATCAAACATTTTTTTATCCAGATTTCATTCTTTGATAAATATAAAATTCAAAACTGTGACTTTTGAATGACTTTGTGAATATTTACTGAGTAAAAAGTATTATTGAACGTTTCTGACAGACTTACACTGAGCACCAATTTCTCGTGACACGTGCACATAGCTGCCGTGCTCCACAATGTCCAACCACTGTATGGTCTCCACATTGCAAAGAAAAGGATTGTGGACTATTTTAACTCCACCTTTAAGAATTTCTGCAATACAAAAATAGAAAAACAAATATCTCTCACTATAAATGTCAATTAATATACAGTACATAATGCAGGCTGCGTCCAGCACATTGTGTCGCATTCAGACATGTAAACCATATAGATGTGATCTACCTGTGAGACTTCTCAAACGCAGCTCTCTGAGGCCGTTGGTGTTTTTTGAGGACTCATTTCTGTTGTTGTTTAACAATACATTGAGGGCGTATCTGTCCTCAAAGAGAGAATGTCCTCGAATGAGCCGCAGGTTTTCCAAGGGTATCACATCGATGTTGTTTACTCCAATTAGCACGTAGCCGCGGACTTCTTCAATGCTCTGTGGTGATATAGAATATTTTGTCAGCCCCGTTTAAAAAAAGGTTGTTAAGGTTTGCTTGATCTAAAGACCTTAACCCAAAATTAGGTTTGTTGATCTTTTCTTTAATTCAGAATATTTTCAATGAAAAGGTGTGTAAAATTTATTTTTTCAGCTTTATCACATGTACATTTGTAGGGTTTTCTTTTAGATGCAAATTTTATTAAATTATTTAAAGGTACAGTATATAGTTCACCCACAATGAACAGAAACACAAAGGAAGATATTTTGATAAATACAGAGGACCTGTAGCCATCGACTTCCATAGGATCTAAAAAAAACTCCTAAAATCAATGATTACAAATTTAATTTTTCTAAATATCTCCTTTTTTGTTCATATCTCAAAATGGTTTGGAAGGGTGAGGAAATGGTGACAGAGTTAAAATCTTACGATGAACTATCGTTTTAAACGAGTACACTCCAAATTATAAGATCTTTTAACTGGATATAATGGTTTCATGAAGAACTATTATCCATGGAAAAGAGATCATTAGATGATTAAAAATGTTTTTCAAATAAAAAGAAAATATTATTTTAAATTTAAAAAAAAATTCCCGGAGATGGGTTGCGGCTGGAAGGGCATCCGCTGCGTAAAAACGTGCTGGATAAGTTGGCGGTTGGCCGGATTAATAAAGGGACTAAGCCGAAAAGAAAATGAATGAATGAATGAATAATTTTAAATTGAAAGCAACTTTAAAAAACAAAAAATAGTTATACTGTGGCATTGCAGAAAAAAGAAAAAATTTTTTGGGACCTTTATTTCTAATAGTGTGTCAGGTGTGCTATTCTTAAGACTGCAAGCCTCCTAAAATACAGTTAGATTGATCACATTATAGAAGCAAAAATATATGGATTTATAAGACATGATATTTAAAACAAACTATGTAAAGACACATTTGATACTTTCTTTCAATGAATGGAGTATTTTAGACTATTCTGTAAATGCAGTAAGTTAAAATGGAGCAAAGAAAAATGTACGTTGATTTAATGTGTCAGCTTTTGTATTAAAGTTGCAGCTGAATGAAGCTTTTTAGGTATCCATAATCAAATTCATAACATCAAATTTAATCAAAAGTTAAAAGGCACAAAAATGCTTGATCGAGTTACCGGTTCACTGCTTTGTGTTTTCCCCCTTTATTGTAGCTGATTTGTTTTTAAGTCCCATTCTAAATGTATATATGCAGCTTCATACTATTCTGATCAATTTAGTATTTTTTTGGTTTAAATTGAACACAACGGTAGTGGCATGGTGGCTCAGTGGTTAGCACTGTTGCCTCACAGCAATAAGGTCACTGGTTCGAGTATGAGTTTGAGTGCTGTGTAATTGCTATAGTGTATGGGTGTTTCCCAGTACTGGGTTGCAGCTGGAGGTGCATCCGCTGCGTGAAACATATGCCAGAATAGTTGGCGGTTCATTCCTCTGTGGCGACCCCTGACAAATCAGGGACTAAGCCTAATGAAAATGAATGAACACAACACAATGTACATGTAATATTATAAGTCCCCAATAAATCAAAACTAACCATATTATTTTATGTTTCAACAAGTAATGTGGCTCACCTTGAGGAAGGACAGGTCGTGGTACTCCTGAACATAGGTGATCTCCAGGTTCTCTAACACTACTGTACAGTTACTGTACATGCGCACCATGGCTCTGTAGTGATCGTCCAGATGACCCAGAGGAGCCAGCTTAAAATTGGTTCCCTGGCATACTGGAGAATAATGCAGACGCCAAGGTTAGTTGTCTGTATGCATGTGTAAATTCTAGCCTAAATCATTTCTGATAAGGTGTTTTATGTAATAAGAAATCTAGAAAATGTATAGGTTACAGGTAGTAATTAATTTTGTAATATGTGCTATGTGCCATGTTTAGAGCACAAATCACAAAGCATGTTCTTTTACAGTTTTCTCAGTAGCTTTGGTGCATTTGTCACAACACTATTTACATTTGCACAACAGTTATTTCATTTCTAAAAACAATTAGTGCAAACTGCAAAAACTCTACATTTTTTCCAATGCGAGAGTCAGATTTTGGTGACACTTCCTGAAAATGCTCAAGACAGCACTATATGCTATTTGCACAGCCATTTGAAAACTACTGTAAAGTTAGACATCACTGCATTTAGTGAGGTATCCGAGTACAAGACACTGAATATGTATGTTTCCCATTTTTACTGCATATGCTATTTGCAATTCTAATTTATTTACAGCATTGTGCAAACAAATAAATACACCCTTATTTACAATAAACAAACTCCCTTTGGGTAGAGCTGTGCACAACTGTAAACAATATTGCAGCACATATTGGAACTGAACAGACAACATAGATATGTCTATAAATCATTCATGAATTTGTTAAATTTAGAAGACATTTTAAGGAAAAAAAATATTTACATTAAAAAAAATAAAATAAAATTAGCTTGATGGATTTTGACAACTAGCCGAACATTTTTGTATACTAATGAAATGAGGACTATTAGTTATATATAGAATGACTATTTAGCATTCACAAGTTTTGTTAATTTTGACACATGACACAAATATATGATAATGTAATAATGGGATGGAGAGGGGTCTGGATGCAGACCTGGTGCAGTGCCATCTGAGCTGCATCCAATGCTTTTTAATGCGCTCACCTAACCCAACCTCTAACCCTACCAGTCACAGTGATGTCACTCATTCCATTTGAGTGCATTGTGTCTGACATTGCATCGCTGAGTGATGCAGTCTCAGCTTGCAACATAAAGGCTGCATCCAGATACTATTGAAGGAATGAGAAACTGCTACTATGACGAGCAGGGCCGGAGTGGGACTCCTTTTCAGCCCTGGAGTTTCAAGCCTCAGACCGGCCCACCTCAGTTCACGACTGACTATATTAAAATAAGGTCATTTCCAAATCAGTTTCTAATGACACTATCACGTCTTTTTTTGAGAAAACAACTGCTTTAGAACTTCAAATGTTCAACAACCCTAACAGTATTATGTCTTAACAATAAAAATGAAAAAAATAAAAAAATTAATTACTCAAACGAAGATCGAACCCGGGTCTGCGGGGTAGAAAACTAACATGCTAACCACTGAACCACAACAGCTGTTTAGTGAAAGTTGACCAAGTTATATCCTCATTAACCTGCAGGCTGCAACTTGCTCACTGAGCTGCGAGAAAATAGATAAAAAGAGTAGAGCTGCGGTAAAATAATGAATAAAACGGCTGTGGTCAAGTAAATAACTTAGATAAATAAATTTAAAAAGTGTGACTGCTAAGAGCAACCGATTCTGGAGCTAGGGATACCGGCCCTCGCGGCCAAAAAACGGACCGGCCCACCGGGAATTCTCCCGGTCCTCCCGATTAGCCAACCCGGGCCTGATGACGTGTAAAAATGACTAATTGTTTTGAGAAATACATTAACTGTTGTGCAAATGTAAATAGTGTTGTGAGAATTGCACCAAAGCCACTGAGGAAAACTGTAAAATATTTTAAAACCATTTCCAATATAATAAAATTAGATGGCTTTTCTTATTTCTAATGATCAAATTTGTTTTATGGTTGTTTCTTTGTCTATTCCTGCTCCACTTACTCTCTTAAAGTAATATTTTACCCAAAATGTAACATTTCTGTCAACATTTACTCACTCTCAATTTACACAAACATGTTTGGGTATTTTTTTTCAGTTGAAATCAAAAGTGTTGGATCATTGACTTCCTTTTTTTTTTTTTACTATGGAAGTCAAATGTTACAGGTTTTTTCATTTTGTGAAGAAACTCAATTTCTTTAATTTTGGTGTAAACTTTCTCTTTATTATTGTCAGATTATTCTGGTCTAAGCAATATATTATAATTTGATCCAAGTCAAATTCCATTTTCTCTATTCTGTGCGCTTGGACGATATCTCTTACCAGTTTATTACATTTTAATGTTGAATATTGTTTCTTACTCTATTAGACCTTTGTTACTAAGTGTCTGGAGTTTTTTATTTTTAGTATTCTATTTTGGTACTTAAAACCAATAAACAAATAATAATAAAAATGAAGTGAATAGGCGACGCAGTGGCGCAGTGGGTAGCACGTTTGCCTCACAGCAAGAAGGGTCGCTGGTTCGATCCTCGGCTCAGTTGGCGTTTCTGTGTGGAGTTTGCATGTTCTCCCTGCGTTCGCGTGGGTTTCCTCCGGGTGCTCCGGTTTTCCCCACAGTCCAAAGACATGCGGTACAGGTGAATTGGGTAGACTAAATTGTCCATAGTGTATGAGTGTGTGTGAATGAGTGTGTGGATATTTCCCAGAGATGGGTTGCGGCTGGAAGGGCATCCGCTGCGTAAATACTTGCTGGATAAGTTGGCGGTTCATTCCGCTGTGGCGACCCCGGATTAATAAAGGGACTAAGCCGACAAGAAAATGAATGAATGAATGAATAAAGGACCAGGTTCTTAGTGAAGTGGTCTTGAACTTAATTAAAAATAATGCTCATTCGTGTCTTTCCAAATGTTAAATAGACAGACAGACAGACAGACAGACAAGATAGTCAAAACAAATGAAATAAAGATTGAAAGAAAAAAAAGAAAAGAAAAAATAAAGACAAATATTTATCTCAATGTATTAGTTTATGCTTTTTCTTTAAACATTTCCCTGCACTCGTAGCACTTTTTGGAGCCAAATGTGACAAACACGGATCTAAAATGCCTGACGTCTTGCCATATAATGATCTACAATTTCTAGGTAATCAAACCAGCACAGTCTATTCTTTTTTATGTTTCTTCTGAGTTTGTCCTATAACCCAAATTCCCCATAAGCTTGTTTTCCAACAGATAACTCTATATGTTCAGCTTGTGACTAAGTTTAAGTCTGTGTCACTGGATCAACACAGTTTGTAAAGCAAGTTTGCACTGTTGCAAAAAGTATTGATCCACATGATCACAAAAAGTCAACAGCAATTGTTGAAACGCATCCTGTTTTTCTGTCTGAGAGATTTTACAGAAATACTCTTAAAGGTAAATCTGGCTTCTGTGTTCTTACATGTGCCATGATTTCCTCCAAGTAGTCTAATATGTTGACTTGGTAAGAATTCATTTGAATATATAATATTTTGAATTACAAAATCAGACTTATGTTGCATGAGTATATTTTTGGCAACAGCCAGCAATACATTATAGGAGTCAGAATTATTGTTCTTTCATGCCAAAAAAGACTGGTTTTGTGGTCCAGGGTCACATATTGTTTAATTTCATTTTTATTTATGCATTTTATATTTTGCATAAATACAGTATATTTATGGTTAAATGATTTACACAAGTCACACAAGTGCCAATTTCTGTCACACAATCTGTCACCTCCATAATAGAGAGAAAGCACATCCATAACGAAGGTTTTACTTCATGATTGCAAAAATGTCAAACAAAATAAAATAATTTTTGTTTTATAGTAAGCCAACTCTTTTCCTTTTGATTAGCATAACTTCTTTTGAGTTGTGCGGTTTAATTCATAGAGTTTCTACAAAGTATTTTGTATACTGTTAACTTGCAAACTTTTTGGTCATATCCATAACGCATGTTTATTTTACTCATTTAAAATATAAAAAAATGTTTACAGATTGATATTTTTCTAATCCCATAACTCTGTGTTGTTTTGTAACATGTAAACAGATGTTTCAATATAATGTTTACATTCTCTGTGAATATATGTTTTGAGTTTTTACTGCAGATGTCACATCCATAACGCTGGAATTGCTCATAAGCAACTAATTATGTTAGTGATTGTTAGTTCATTGTTAAGCAATTTATAAGTAAAGCTAGTAGTCTATGCTATATTTGGTCTTTCTCTCTGTATGTAATTCGGCAGGTTGTTTTTACAATTTTATTTTCCGCCTTGCAAAAATTGCTCATTTAAATGCTTGGAAATGCTTAAGGCTTTAAAAATGTATGTATCATTATGGATTTTAGATGTGGGTTATTTTAGACCTGGACATGGACCTTTAGGTGTCAATTTTTTTTAATTAAAGCAAATTCTGATTAAAAATGTATAAAATTGTTATATATCAGTGTAAAAAAGCTTTCGGGACTACCATTTCAGAACGTAATCTAAAAAAAGAGTTAGTGACAGATGGAGCAACTTCACTCACCTTTCCTCTCAAAAACGGCGCACCACCCTGCGTTGATCAGCACAAGGCATATGATTCCCAATTCACAGAACAGAGACAGCTTCGTAAACCTCATGTTTACAGTGGGATATTTTGAAGCATTTGTTTCTGTTCAGATAATCCGTTAAATGAACAATATGTAGCTCGTAACAGAGGTCGTTTCCTGCAGTTTGTCCCGTTCTAGCTCTTCTTCGAGTGAAGCGTGTCTGAGGCTCTGAGCGCTCCTCCATACAGCTGTGACGTGACGGACGCAACTCGCCTTCACATCGCGCGTGCGACGCGACTTGATCGCTCTGCAAATAGGTTATTTGAGTATTAGTTGGTGGATGTGGGCAGGCACCTACTTTTGTGATGCCTGATAATGACTAAATGCATTTTATCATATAATTGGAAATAATATCTAATATTAATATTATTCAATGTTATATTTCCCGTATATAATTATACATACATTTTATTGCTATTATAGTATGGCTATTTTGATGCTAATATATATTCTGTAATTTCACTTTGCACAATGAATAATATTATATTTTAGAAAGAAAAGAATTTTAATAATTTGTAAATATAAAAAATTTTATTACATTTTTATTTCCATAATATTCATTTTATATTAATAAGTGAAGTTTTATGACATATGTAGCATAATATTCACACACTCCACGTTGAGGTCAAAATTATTAGCACTCCTGATTTTTTTTAAATTCTTTTAGATTCCCAAGTCTACAGTTTCATAGAGAGAAGATAGACGAAGATAGACATTTTTTTCATCTTTATGATGAAAGTGCATAATATTTTTTACTGGTTAATTTGCAAGATAGTATTCAACTTAAATTGCAATTTAAAGGCTCAGTTAGGTTAATTAGGTTAACTAGGCAAGTTAGGTTAATTAGGCATTTTAAGCAGTGATTTGTTCTGTGGCCGATTGAAAAATAGGGGCCTCAATACTTACCTTTGAAATTGATATTAGAAATAAAAAAAAACTGCTTTTATTCCAGTTAAAAAACATTTTCTCCAGAAAAACAAATGGGAAATACTGCGCTGTTAAACATCTTATGTGAAATATTTCAAAATAGTGATACTATAGGCCTATTACCAAAATGTCACTTACTACAAAATAAATTTGCGCATATCGCTGTGTGTAATCGTTATGTAATGTGCTTTTTGGTTGAGGTTAAATAATACATAATTTATTCCTCTATAATTAAAGTTATAACGGCGAAGTGTCCTTTTTATGAGGCTCAAGTTCATCTTCTATTCTTGATGGTCTGATTTCTGTGCGCGTGCTGCTCAGGCGCGCGCCTCGATCACCATAGCAACAATAAACTTTGCCTCAGGCTTTCAGTTTGTTCTCACAGATTTGAGGACCCTCAGTCAAGGTGAGTGCGCTAAATTAACTGCAAAGGGAAATAAAATCATTACTTACTCTAAATATGTTTTCTTGTTAAGTTAAAAGGTAATCTAGGGTGCTTTATGCACTTTATACTACAAATAGGACTGTTAAAAAGGACTCGCTGACTAGAATAATCGTTTGACAGAGCTAAGGTCATTAAGAGACTAACGTTAAAATAAAAAGAAATACTAACGTTATATGATTTGTTAAACCATAATGCTGTTGATGGATTACGTAATTTTCTTTTTGTGGGTCTATCAGAACTAACAGGTTTCTCTAACGATCAGAAATCCCCCAAAGTACTGCTGACACAAATTCCCATATTTCTAACCAACCTAAAGCTTTTATATGGTAAACTTTCTAACATATAGTCATTTGACCCGATTTAAATACTTAATAATTCATCTACAGTTAATTAGAAGTACAGTTTTCGTAAATGTCATAATTTCCGAAAGGTTTCATTGATTTACACACAAACTCTGTGACAGGATGTTCGTTATGCCGGTTATTCCTCTTCAAATTTAAATGAAATTAAAGGAAGACGTTGCAGCTGAATAGGCCGCGAGTAAAAATAATTTTTTTATCACCATATTTGCCCAGATGTTTAATCCCTAACATTGCATATACACGGTTTCTAAAATTTTATATTTGAATGGACAAATTAGTCCTTGATTAAATAGCTAGCATAAACATTTAATCATAATAATATAGTTTAATCTCTCCATAAATCAGAAAATACTGTGAACATGCTGAAAAATAAACACTCACATGTACTTTTAAAATAAAGTATATATGATCAGCAAAATCCAAATTCCGAAGATCTCCCTGTCTGACAAAGATCTGAATTTTGATATAAATAAAATGTACAATTTGGTTTAAGTACTGATGAAGTGGAGATTAATGACTTAATTAACATATATTATATAAATAGATTTCTAAAACGCATCTTTTTGAGAAAACTGTCTTTAAAATATTTGTTGAAATCTACAGGCACAAAATCTTTTTTTCCCCTCCTTTTCTCTTTTTTTTATTTGGGAGGGAGGAGGGGGATATTATCTTTCCATTAGACTGAAGGGAAAACTTTATGGAAATCCAAAAAGGGCCATAGACTGAAATTGACATGTCACCTTAAAAATTTGCATCTAATTAAAGTATCCAGCATATAGACTTGAATACACTATGGTATTTATAAGTGTAGCATTAAGGAATATCATTCAGGTATTGTATATCTGCAGTGTGTCTGTGAATGATAAACAATTTCTCATTTGAACATCCAAGACATTAAAAAAAAATGACAGAAAACGAAGAGTCTCCTCCTATGGAAGACAACGGCGCAGAAGGGGCAACTGATCCTGAGTCAGAAGTACCTGGCATGTCCATGGAAGAGAAACAAAACTCTCAATTTGAGGAGGAAAACACTGGGTCACCTCATGAAAAAGAGAAAGATGATATAATGAACCCACTCCTATCCTCAGATGTGGACCTAGAAGTAAAACCACCACTAACCACTATAAAAACTGGTATGATGAGAATGTTTGAGATTAAAAGATTGATGTTTTACAACCACGTGTGGTTTTAATGTACTGATAAGCAAGATAAGATTCTCTCCATTGTATGTCTTAAATGTACTGTAGGTGTTATTAAACACAGAAGACTCGGATTGCGAAAGATAAAAAACATTGAACATGCATTACCAACTGCTGTACCCGCCCCAGTCCAAACTGCTGTGAGTAAACGATTTAATATTTTATGTGTCTGTGTTTGTGTGAGACCCTGGCCTACATAATCAGTTATCAGTGTCAATTAGTTTTTAATTGAGATTTATACATCACCAAAAATCCTAATAAATGAGCTCTCTATTGATATATGGCTTTGTAGAATGGCCAAATAATTCAAAGAATCTGAGGATTAAAAAAAAAAAACATCGAGCAAACCACCATATCTAAATTAAGCTATTACTATTAGCAATGCATATTAATGCTACTAATCAAAATATGAGTTTTTATATTTACTGTAGGAAATTCACTACATTTCTTTTCATCAAACGCGATAAATGTTTGTGGCATTAAAGAAAAATCAATAATTTTGACCCATAATTATGGGTCAAAATTATTGATTTGTGATCCAGGGTCACTTATTTATTTCTTTATTATTACATATTTTTTTCGTATAATTTTAAAAGTAATACTATACACAAAATGACCAAAAGAGAAAATCTACAAAAATTGGTTATTAGTAGGGCCAGACATAATCTGCGGACATTTTTTTGCTATTTCTGTGGAGAATTTCGGTAAAAATCTGCAGATTTCTGTGAAATTATTTTGGGAGTATCATAACTAAAACCTTAATATGTAAAATAAAAAAATATATATATTTTAAACTTTTATTTAATGTTTAAAATTCAAATCCAATTAGATTTACTTTACTTGGTACACAAAGTCTATCATAAAATATCTCTACTAAAAAACAAACAGCATTGTACATAAATCAGATGAACATTTTATTCATTCATTTTTTTTCTTTTCGGCTTAGTCCCTTTTTTAATCCGGGGTCGCCGCAGTGGAATGAACCGCCAACTTATCCAGCACGTTTTTTATGCAGCGGAAGCCCTTCCAGTTGCAACCCATCTCTGGGAAACATCTACAAACACTCATTCACACATACTGTTCACTACGGACAATTTAGCCCTGCCCATCGCCTGAAGATTTTAATATTAGTCAACAATATTACTGTACGTAATTTAAAAACTGAATTAATATAGATTTACACACGTTTACTCAAGTAAATAAACAGAATTAATGATGGGCTAAAAATCTGCAAAATTATGCACGCGTAGATTCCGTGCAGGCCTAGTTATAAATATTTGATTTGCTCAGTTAGTTTTACTGAACATACTTTGTAATATGGATATCAGTTCATGTTGCACATGTTTGTAGTTTTGCTGTAAACGGACTTGACTTCTCTCTCTCAGATATCAGGGAAACGCTCTGTGATATTGTCAAATGAAGCCCAGCAGGAGAGAGTTAAACTGGTCAGAGCTTTTAAAGATGAGCGCAGAGCAGCTCTTGATTCCCGACACAGATACCTCATCTCTGTCATTGCAGAGGCCATCAGCCTGGCGGACATGGAAGTTGAGGAAGCTATCATTGCGGATGATAAGGTGTGTAAAATATAATAGTGTTGACTAGGGCTACACATTATATCACAAAAGAAAATTAATGTTATCGCGATAATATTATATGCAATATGTGCATTGCAGACATTTGATAAATAACATTTATTTTATGCATAGATTGTTTATCTAAATTTAACTAATCAGATTGGGCCTTTTCTGTATCCCCTACAAGGTTCAACACTAAGGATTTTTTCTACTGAACCGATTGGATCAGTGGTTTAGATTTTTACTTGCCCTGCCAAAATTTTTACTGGCCCCACCAAAAAAAAAAAAAGAAAAAAGAAAAAAAAAGAAGTTAATAGCCATGTCTTAGTCACATATTTTACATAATGTGACAAAAATATTGTCTATAAATGTAGAATTTAAATTTTTATAAAATATTTGTCTGTAAAATAGAACAGTTTGGAAAATGTGCAGGTATTTTATTGCAAAAAGGTGACTGACTTGCCAAACTGATGACAAACTGTTCAGAATATCACTTCATTTTTTATGTTGTGTCTTACCACGTAAATGTCTGTTTCTGAGACATTAGAAACAGAAGTTATTTTAGCCTCATATTTTGATGTTGCCATCATGTTGCCATCTCTTCGCTGTACTGGTTTTTTACCAGATTACAAAAAAAAAAGTGTGCTTACAACATCCAATCAGTTAAAAGGAACCGAAAAGCAAAACAGTGTTTTCGACTTCACAGAGAAGGTATCATTTAAAGGTTTAAAAGCACGAGCTGTTTCTCGATATTAAGACTGTATTTACATGCAATTGATAAATAGTTGCAGGCAAATTAAAATTTAGTGACAAGGCAGCACTATAGCCCAATCAGGCCAGTAATGATTTTGTCTACTGTCCCGTGCGTCTCTCATGCTGCCCCCGGGCCATCGGGCAGTCCTTATTCTTAAACCCTGCCCTAGCTCCCCAATAAATGCTGTTCTGCTATTGGCTAGAGTGGCCCAAAGGTGAACTTAGATTTGAAAATGAATACTAATGACAGAAGTCAATACAAAGGAGGAAAATGACAACAGCCAGACTTAGGTTTTCACTCATTCATAGCATTTTAAATGATTAGAATTAGTAGTTAGATCTGAAAAATATTACCAGTTTATGTTAATATTACTACATACAGTATATTTAAAAAAACATCTTGGGAAATAATATATCGTGAGAAATATTGTTACTGCAATACTCAGCAACTATATTGCATATTTTCCCATTATCGTGCAGCCCTACTGTTGGCATTCTCAATATCACAGAACATGCACTGGGTGCGTATAAATGCAGGGTTCAACGCTAAGGGTTTTTTTCTAATGGCCCGATCGGACCAGTGGTTCAGATTTTTACTTAACCTGCCAATATTGTCACTGGCCCCACCAAAAAAAGTTAATGGCCATTTCTAAGCCACAAATAAAAAAAAATGTCAAAATGTTTGTAAATCTAGAATTTAAATATTTAAAAATTGTTAATAAAGTGTTTTGCAAACAAAAGTAGCAAAATGTGCAGGTATTTTTTTGAAAAACCAAAAAATGACTGACCTGCCAAACTAACGGCAAACTGTACAAAACATCACCTCATTTTTTTTAGTCGTGGTGTACCCTCGTAAATGTCTGCTTCCAAGACGCTACAGACAAATGTTTTCCTTTAGCATCATTACTTGATGTTGCCGCCATGTTGCTGTCTCTTAGCTGTACTGATTGTTACGGAAAAAAATAACATGCTCACAACATCCAATCAGATAAGAGGAACCGAGAAGGTAGCATTTGAAGGCTTAAAAACACAAACGGTTTCTCTATTCTGACTGTATTTGCTTGCAATTGACAAATAGTCACAGGCAAATTAAACTTTAGTGACTGGGCATTAGTGGCCCTATCGGGCCAGTAACGATCCTGTCTACTGTCCCAAGCTTCTCACACGCTGGCCCCGGGCCATCGGGCAGTCCTTATTGTTGAGCCCTGAAATGTGTGAACTTTTATTCTGCAGTTCTACATGATCGAGGAATTCTTCTCAGCCAATGGCTCAAAAAGTCTCATGTTGTTCTACCAAGCTACTGAATCGGTAAAACCTACTACTTGACTGTCAGATATCATAAAAGCATTTGCCTGCTGTAACACAAACAAGTCAATTTCTGTCTGTATTTCACTGTAGTCCAATTCTGGGAACGACACCTCGAATGTAGCCAAAGGACAGAAGAAGCTGTTCATTACATCAGGCGATCATGAGGTACAGTAACAACTCTTGTACACTGTAGGACAATTATTTATTTTATTTATTTATTTATTTTTGATTTCTATAGTGCTAGAAATAGATTAGATTGTGTTAAAGCAGCACAACATAGAAGTTCTAGTAAATGTAAACTGTGTCAGTCTAGTTTTCAGTGTTGAAGTTCAGTTTGGTTTAGTTCAGTGTGGTTCCAATGTCAGTACTGAAAGTCCAAACACTGAAGAGCAAATCCATCGATGCGCAGCTCCACAAGTCCCAAACCGAGCATTAATGGCAATTACACAATTAATCACAGTTGCTTTCAATCTGCAATGAGTAGTTTTTTTATTATTATCATTGGCATATCAAGGCCATAAGCACTGCCATTACAGGCACTCTTTTAATAAAAGCATTACCATCAAAATTCTCAATCCTTTAAAGAATTCTGAGGGAAAAAAACTAAACTAAAACAAACTGTGCAGTGGGAATAATTTAACTGCAGCACTTTCTAAAGAATCATGTAACACTGAAGCCTGAAATGATGAGGAAACAGGTTGTTCCAGTCATATAATTATGCTGTTTAAGTAGCTTTGGATGGACAGCATGTTCTAAATGCCCAGTGACCAAGTATCAAATATGCCTGTTGCTTTGGAGAGAAACAATGAACAACATTACTCTTCACTGATTGCAGGCTCTTACTGGACAGTGTTTGTTTTTCTTGAGAATCACAGACAAGGCCATAACAACTACAAACATATCCCAGGTCAGTGTGTGTGTGTGAGAGAGAGTTTATGACTGTAACTGGCCATGTTGGTACCATCTATAAGTATTTGATTGTCTTATGTCATTCACTGCAGGAGGTGAATTTTGGAATGCTTGACTGCTCAGAGTCAAGTATCCTGCACAATCTGGAGTTTCTTTTGACTCAAGTCATGAACCAAGCCCTCAAGTCGCAGGAGGTATATTATATGATTCAGTGAATTTCATAAATGATGCTTGGGAAATCATTAATGGCTCCATTTACTTCTGGTATTAAGATGAGTTTCTGTCAATCCAATCACTGATGTAAGAGACGTTAAATGCAGCTTAAACTTAATGGTTCATTCATCAACATGGGGCTTCTCAATCAGTGGTACTCAAAGTAGTAAGTCACACTTTGAAAAAAGTGGTGTAGAGCTTGATGGAATCTGAACTCAAGTGTCCACATGTGATACATTTTAATGCATTTTAATCACTTGATCAGATTACTGTAAACAAAGTTCAGTACCAGATTGGTGTAAAATATATACTGTATATACTGTAAATTTTCTTTTTCTTAAACTCTACTATTTTTTATATATATATATTTTATATTAATGTTAAGCACCTGGGGTCTGAGAGTAACGCAGTTCCGATTCTCTGTATGTCTTGTACATGTGGCTGAATTGACAATAAAGCTGACTTTGACTTTGACTTTGATATATGCACTTATAATAAAAAAATATAGATCATACACAAACATTTGTCAAATCCCCCATAAATTTCCAATATTAATACAAAGCCTCATTAAAGGACAGGTTTGTGACAATTAATGACAAAGCACATTTATCAGCATTAGTGAAGTTACAGTGCGAAAAGAAATGCTAGACTACTAGCAGAAGAACCAGAACTAAAACAAATATATTATTCACACCTTTTCTTCAGGACTGGGGAGCTATAAAAGATGGCCAAATGAACCCAGATGTGCAAAACTTCCTGAGATCTGTGGATAAGTTCACTTTCACCCTCTCTTCAGTGATGAGGAACATGGAGGAAAAGTTTAAGCTTCATCACATCCCATCAGCCCCTGATCTAAGTCACATACAGAAGCCTGAAGACTATAGCTATGCAGGTACAAAAAAATAAAATAAAAAAATAAATAAATAAATATATAATATTTAGCATTTTCTATTCCATTTTATTTCATGTATATATTCATTCTATCATTATTTTATTTTTTGTTAGTATTTTTTATTTAATTCCATTTCATTTTACTTCATTCATTATTTTATTTTAATATTATTTTGTTATTATTTTATTTTATTTTTATTATTTATTTTTTATTTTATTTTATTTCATTTAATTTTATTTAATTCATTCATTCATTTTTTTATTTCATTTTCTGTTAGTATTTTTTTTCAATTTTTTTCAATTAATTAATTAGTTAGTTAGTTAGTTAGTTAGTTAGTTAGTTAGTTAGTTAGTTAGTTCGTTCGTTTGTTCGTTCGTTCGTTCGTTCATTCATTATATATATATATATATATATATATATATATATATATATATATATATATATATATATATATAAATATGTATATATATATATTTATTATTATTTTAATTCATTTCATTCATTCATTATTTTAGTTAATTTTTTGTTATATTTTTTATTATAATTTTTTTTCATTCCATTTGATTTTACTTCAATCATTCATTCATTATTTTAGTTTATTTTTTATTATGAATTTTTTATTAATTCCATTTCCTTTTATTTCATTTATTCATTCATTATTTTGTTATATAATTTTTTGTTTTATATAAAACATATAATATTTATAAAACATATATATAATATTTATAATATATATATATATATATATATATATAAATATGTAAAAATATGTAAAATATAACAAATTTGTTTATTTACATATATTTTTTTTATAATTACTATCTCATAACTTTTTCCCCCCATTTTTGGGTTTAAGCTAATAACTCAGAGCTGGTTGAAGATCTGGAAGCAGTGCTGGTATACTGGGCCAAGCAGATCGAGCAAGTGTTGACAGAGAGTGAACGCATTAGGAGAGAATCGGATGATATTGGACCTTCAGCAGAGTTGGCGCACTGGAAGCGCAGAATGATCACCTTCTGCAGGTACCATATATTCAAAAGTGTATTTTTCTTCAGTTACTCCATGACTCATATTTAATCCAGTGTTTATACATCCAACACACATTTATTAAATGTGTATTTGTGTTTGTTTTTAGCCTTATGGATGAAATCAAGGATCCCTATGTGAAGAAGATTATTGGCATATTGCATGCAGCTAAGTCCAAGACAATGAGCAAATGGAAAGAACTGGTCAGTTCAGTTCCGCTTTGTGCTGTAATATGTATTACATGATGTAATGCCATATTTGAAAATCTAAATTTTTCATTAAAAATACCACACAATTCTGATTCAAAAAGCATCTTGTCTATTCACAAGGGTTTTCCTAATTAAAGGCATATTTCACCCAAAATGAAAATTTTGTCATCATTTGTTCACCCTTTATTTGTACCAAATCTGTCTTTTCTTGAACACAAAAGATGTTATTTTAAAAATGCTGGAAACCTGTAACCGTTGACTTCCATAGAATTAGTTTTACCTACTGTGGAAGTCAAAGGATCCAAATTTCTAACATTTTCAACATAAAATTAAGCTCAAAATGGTTTAAAACCATCCTAGGGTGAATAAATGATGAGTGCATTTTTATTTTTGAGTAAGCTATAATTTAATATTAACATATATTAAACTCATTACAATAGACATGCATTATCAAAGAATGCTGTAATTTTGTTTTTCATAATAATATTTGTATTTTATTGTGCACTTATTAACAGACTGACATGTTTTTATTATGCCTTTTTTATCTATAGGATGCCAGTATTACAATTGTAGCCAATGAGGCTAAAGATAATGTGAAATATTTATCTACCCTTGACAAGTTCTTTGAACTTTTGGAAAAAAGCACTCCGGTAAGTTCCAAACTGATACATTCATTCATTCATTTTCTTGTCGGCTTAGTCCCTTTATTAATCTGGGGTCGCCACAGCGGATTGAACCGCCAACTTATCCAGCAAGTTTTTACGCAGCGGATGCCCTTCCAGCCGCAACCCATCTCTGGGAAACCAAACTGATACATTCTTCAGTAAAAAAAAAGACAAAAAAAGTTCTGTAACCAAGAGTGCCTTTATTCAGCCACTTTTGTGTGAGTGTCACATTATGAAATATAAAAAATAATATTAGAAGCTTTTATATTGAGTAATATTTATAAAACAGGGCTAATAAGCATGATAGCTGATTAATAGGTAATCCCATTTAAGTGCAATAGGATGGGAAAGTTGTGCGGGTGATATAATCTGTGTAATATACTAACGAAACAGGTACAAAAAGAGTCCAGACATGCTTTTTTAGAGTGTTAAATAATGGTAAAATGCCAAACTCAAAATTGCAAACCTAGTAAATAGCTTTGCATAATTCATAAAAATCAGGCACGTGCACACATTGGGCTCAACCTGTGGAGTGCACATGCCCTTTTTAGTCTTGGATAGAAAGTGCTCTTCCAAAATGTGGAATTGTGCCCCTGCGACACAAACGGCTGCTGGACCAGTTGGCTGCCCGCACTCATCGAATTGTTTCAAAATCCCCTGTCCCATCCCCGGTGTCAATGTTGTGTCTTGCCGGTGTGCTTATGCTAAGATTGGGCTGTGTTTTTCTCCCTGTTCTCACTTTGAACAAATCAAGAGCAAGCTGAGAGGGTGTTTTTTTTTGGCCTAACTCTCCAGATTTGTCTTACTTCCCTTTTTAAATGCTACCTCCTGTGACCTGCCTTCCCCTGAAAATTGTGATGTTTGTGTATGGTCGGGGGGAAGGGGGGGGGGGGTTCAATTTCACTATACGAAGTGACAAATAAAGGCCTGATTTGATTTGAATTAAATTAAACTGCTGTAAAAATGTATCAGATGTTAATCAACCTCAGTCCTGATCAAAACAGAATTTTGACACTTTAATTGCCAAGTTCATAAATGATGTCACTGATTTGGTGAAAAAAACACAAAAAGACTAATTTTTAATATAAAAAGTAATTGTGGATTGGACTTTTTTTTTTTTTTTTTTACCTTTTATCTCAGTCTTGTTCACATGAAAGATTAGTAATAACCAAGCCGCAACATCCCGCTCACCCTCGTGAAGCCAATATGGAAGTAACTGAAACTGCAATTCATCGACTCCCTTTTGGGGGCTGGGTCCAGGATCTCCAGATGTTCACTGACTGCAATGCTAAATTGGCCAATTTCAAAGCTGATAATAACATGTTTACAGCCTGGTACAAAAGATGGTTTTGGTTCATATAGCTAATATTACTCTTCATGACAACTGTGAGAGGGGTGAATTTTTTTCTATAACTCATCCGTTTCATATTTATTAGGTTATAATAAGTCTGCATAATTAGGGGCATGGCCGCTTGAGTGACAGCTAGGTCTCGCTGGTCACCGTCATGTCACCTCAGCTGATTCCGGCTGATTAGCTGCTGAGCTCCGCATGTACATCATATTTTTGTTTTGTTTTATGTGGCTTCAAACAGTCGTTTGCCTTTTGGATTTATTTCCTACAATTATTAGATGATATACCATGCTGTGTGCACTTAATTGTGCTCACAAACCATTCACGTGGCCTCCATTTCCCAGGTGAGTGAATTTACTGTATATACTTGTATATCATCTCTATATATTAGTTTTATTTAAGATAATTCATCATTTATAATTGTCTTTAGACCTGTAATGCACTCCAGAATCTGAGAGATTGACTAGCTGTAGACTACAGAACAGTCATCTGAAACGCTGTCATACAGTGTTATGCCTGGATTTCAACACTAGCCTTGCATTCACTAACACAGCCTATATTTGAAGATTTTGGAAGTAATTTGCGTATTCCTTCTGTAGAAAAAGGTCATAAAAGCAATGATTAGTGGCTCAATCTATTACAACAGTGTTTTTAAAAGACTAAACACTTTTCTGATAAAGTACACAACTCTGCTTATGTGGTCAGAACCCAAATAAGTCACAGGTAATGTAGTGTTAAGAGTTTCTCCCAAAGAATACCTGTCTAAGCAAAATGCTAGCAGCCATCTGTATCTCTTTGCCCTTGTTTGGTCCCCCCCCCATTGGTGTGATGACACGTGAACAAAATGGCGACGGTTGGCCACGCCTACTTGCAGCTTTATTTGCACTTTTCAGAAACCTATGGGTGATATGTCACAGATACTACATCCATTTCTATTACAGTCTATGGTAATAACATTGCCTTTGATGCGTTGTTAGTTTTTGTGCAGGATTAAAAAAAATCTCCCTTTTTTAATATTTGAGGCTGTTTCTGATTCATTGACTTCCATTATAACCACATTTTTTGATTGCAAAGCCATGACACCATAGCTGCGTCCCAAATGGCACACTATGCACTATGTACTTATGCACTTACACACTCAGAAGGATAGTATATGTATGTAGTGGCGTCCCAAATGGCACACTAATGTTTTTTTACTAAGCGGAAATTCAAACCGTTTCCCTGATGACGTTTGACGGTTGCCAAATCAGTGAAATAAACGACCGAATTATCAAATAATACCTGCCGTGAGTATTGCCGCATTTACCATCGGGAGGCGCTATAATCTCTGTCGTAGGAGAATTTTGCTTTCACCATCCAAAATAAATAAAGTTATTTAACATGCGCATTCGATAGCTCCGCCCCTTCTGCTATGTAAGCAAACCTGCGGTCGTTGAGTGCGTGAAGTGTCCATCATTACACACTTAATTTTAGCAGCTGAATGAGTGCATCATCCGGGTAATTAAAGTGCACTTATTCTTTTTAGAGTTTTCAGTGTGAACACACTACTTACACTATTTATACTACAAAATGGTGTATAATAGTGCATAAGTATGCGATTTGGGACGCAGCTCATATGGTTATGCATTCTTGATCGTTGGAGGTTTTCCCTGCTGGGAAGAGCTCAAACTTGTAATTTTTACTGTTGGTCATCAGTTGGCACCATAAACTCTTTAAATAAACCTGTGCAAAAGAAAAGATTAGTTTCTGGATTTTACATGGAGTACAACAGCAAACTAAAGTGTTTGTGTGTCTGTGAGAGTGAGCTTGATGCGACTTAATGTATGGATATTTTGATTGTCTGTTGCAGACCTCCATGCTGAAACACATTCCCAAACTGATGAACAGCATACACATGATTCATAGAGTGTCTCAATTTTACAACACCTCCGAACACATGACATCGCTCTTTGTGAAAGTCACGAATCAAATGGTAACCACCTCCAAAGCTTATCTCTGCCAGGGGGTGACGAAAGTCTGGGAGTTGGACAGGTCAGTGTTACGTAAGATGCAGCTAAAGCTCTTTAGAACTGTTTATAAATGCTAACAGACATAATGCGTTGATCCCTATTGCAATTTTAGAAAGGAATTGCTCAAGAGGATGAAAGAATGTATTGAGTTGAACCAGGAGTACCAGCAATGCTTCCACCAAATGAAGGAGAAAATACAGCAGAACCCTCATGAACGCCAATTAGAATTAAGGTCTGTCAATCAGGGCTTTAAAGTCAAGTTGAAATTGAAGTGACCATATTTACTTTAGTAACTCAGCTCTTATGTGTTATGTCACTAGTGAAAACTACATCTTCGGAAAGTTTGACACATTCTGCAAACGTCTGGAGAAGATAACAGACATGGCCACGACTCTTGAAGATTTTTCAGGTCTGCAGTTTATGAAATTTGAAGGTGTTGAGAAAATATACATGCGCTACCAAAACATTGTGTCCACCATCAAATCCAAGACCTACAATGTGCTTGACCATCGCAAATTAGAGGTTAGAATGCGCATTCATTTTTATTGTTTGATTTGTATGTTTGACTTGAGCCATCTCTCATATGATTTATTTATTTAATGCTTTTTTTTAGTTTGACAATGATTACATCGAGTTCCGAAATCAAATCCAGGTGCTTTATCAGTCTGTTGATGCACTGATTGACACATGGCTTCAACGACCACTCACTGTAAGGGCATTTTGCAAATATACCATTAGTGGGCTGACACTTGAAAGACTGATCTGTTCATTACAGGTCATGACTGATATAATAAACAAATATATTTCTCCTACACTGAAAAAGTCCATATTATTGATTTCACCCACAGACTGAACAGGTCCTTGAGCTGTTGTCCAAATTTGAGAACGGTGTGGGCAGACAAATGGACCTCAACCAGAAGTACATGGTAGTTCTGCAACGCTACGAATGTGACCTTGAGTTTGTGCGCAAATGCTACCAAAAAGAAAAGGACAATCCCGTTTCACAACTAACCCCTGTAAGTTGCCTGTTATATAAACTATTCAGCTTTATTTTATGCACAAAGAAGAGAATATGGAACACAAATAAGCAGTATGTTTCCATCCATGTTTTTATACACATTTTTGAATATTACACAAAAAATGGAAATGCCAAGATATGCATACATTTTAAAAAACTTATACGCACAATTGAGTAGGATCAACTTTTTATCCGATAAGAAGTTAAATGTTGAATTTAATATGCATAAACTATAAATTATAACCGTTCCAGCATGTGATTAAAAAAAAATCATCATGTGATATTAGAAATGACAGCAATGGTAAGGCTTTAATGGACAAACCAGTGGACCGACCACATTGCACAACATCTGAAATGTTGCTTTGGTCATTCTACAATCCCTTAGCCAAAGTCCGTCATCACAGTGGTCCAGAACTGTCTTGAGCATCTCTTGTCTCCAAAAGCACCAAAATCCACTGCGTGTTCATTGCATTTCGTCTTCTAAGATCTTCAAAAAATGTATTATGTAGGAGAAGAGGCTGACAGGTCATTTTTCTTTTGGATATTTGACGCCAGTTTATAAGGACGTTATGATTTAGTTTTTTTTTTGACTCATTGGTTGGAAAAGGTGTGTTATTCACAAATGTTTTTTGCAACATTCCAGTTTTGCATCTTGAATGAAAACAACTTTAATATTTAAATGTTTGTTGTTGCAGTTGGCTGGCAAAATTGAATGGTCAAAGCATCTGTTTAAAAAAATTGAGTTGCCCATGCAAATTCTAAAAGACAAATTGGACATTTTGCAGGTGATTTATAAGACAGTATTTTTATATATATCTAACTCAATATTTTTATATATATCAGTAGATAAACACAGATCAGCACAATAATTTGTCTTGCCTTTTAGATGCCAGACAGGAGGAAGATTATTCGGTCATACAACAGACTCGCTGCGGTTCTCCTGGAGTATGAAATGATACATCAAAAAGCTTGGGTTGAAGGTGTGGAATTGGGACTCTCTGGTCTCAATGCTTCGCTGCTGACCAGACACCCAACAACCAAGGTTCACATCTATTTTTTTATTCAATTGTATTATTATTTTCTGCCATAATGGATCATTGTGAATGTATGCAGCTTAATTAGTAGTTTTATATTTAAATGCCTTAGGAAACCATCAAAGCCTGTGAAAATCTATACCTCTACTCACATTACACCTCTCTTATAAAAGACCTTTGGGATAAAGATGTAGAAAGGCACAGGTTAGGAGAAAGCTACAAAAGCATTTCAAAGGCTGGAAAAGTTATATAGAAAGTTATTTGTTTTCAGGTTGTATGACAAATGAAGTAATTATTTTGCAAGGTTATGATGATTATCTATTAACAATTAATTGCAGAAATTTTTTTTAATCCATTATGTAGGAAACACATACTGTATACTCACACCAATATACACAACCCAAGCCCTGTATACATTACTGTAGAGTGCAAAATATGTCCCAGGAGATACTTTTTTATTTTATTTATTTTTTTGCAGTTTTTGTTTTCGTGAATACGCCAGAAGCTGCTGTGTATGTTTTTTTAGATCTTAAATTTCTTTCTTGCCATTCACGCCTGCTCCATCAGTAGCTACTGACAGACCCGACCGACCGACTGAATGACCCACCAACATCCTTCCTTAAACCCAACCGACAGTGTTTTCAAAAGCAATCCAGACAAGAAAAGCCCTCTACTGATTTTATTTTATTTTTTACCAAGTTTTTAGATCTTATCACGTTCTCACCCTGTTATTGTAACCATTCTTCGCTAAACTCAAACCTCAAACCTTGCCGAACTCAACTGCGCTCTACCTCCCAAGTCTGCCGACGTACACGGCAATCCACTGGGCAAACTGGTAACAGCAGAAAAGCCGTCCACACGGAGGTACTGTAAGCTGTCAGCTGGTGGCGTGAAAAGAAACAGAAGCCGACGGCTGCATCATACTGCCCTGAAGCGTTCATTTTAAAGACTAAATGCAGTCATACATACCCCTGGGTACATAATTTACACTCTCCCAAAATCTATACAGGGGTACATATTCACAATGAGCCTGAGTTGCAACATACAAAAACAAAATAATTATCAAAATTATCTTGCTCCTATTAATCCTACATCATTTTTGTTTAGGAGTTCTATGTAAATCTTGATCCTCTGGTCCTGGAGGTGTTGCAAGAGGCAAATAACATGTATAAACTGGGTGCTCTTGTACCTGATGGTATCCATGACATGGCTGCCAAAGAACCACAGCTAAAAGAGTACCGTTACAAGTGAGTCCACAAAAGATATGTAGCCTAAACTAACATTACAATGATCGTATAGTAATGGTTAGTGTACCATGTATAGTTACTTCTGAAAATGTTATGATGAGTAATGCATGATGGCAAAAGACAGCAAACCATCTCATAAAGCTATAAGAGAGACATAAATTATTGCTTTAAATTGAAGTGTGAAGTGAATAAGCTTTTATCAGTAACTTTTATTAACCCATTTTAATGGTCCTAGATTACAGATGATGCTGAAAGAGTTTCATGCAGTCGTCAAGAAGATACCAGGTGTATTAAAGTCCCCGATGAAGCCCTTCATCAGATCTGTGGAGACTGCTCTGTCCCCTGGGCTGACCATTCTTTCATGGACGTCTCTCAATATTGACTATTGTAATAAATATAACTTTATATAAATTGCAAAAGTAATAAATATTAGATAAATTAAATTAAGGGGTTATTGCCATGAAACCTTTCATCATACAGTAGATTCTAATTCATACATTCATTTTGGTTTGCAAAGCATTTACAGAGGCTATTTACACAGCAAAGAGCACATTAACTTGTGTAGGAAGAGACCGGCACTACACATGACATTGTGTCATCTTTTGCAAATATCTTTTGGAGATTAATTCCATTCAATGTCTAATCCTACGTTATTGTGTTTTTCTGTATGTATTAAATCTTACCTCAATGTTTTCAGTCATAGGTTGTGTGTACAAGGCATTACAAGAGCTGGAGCAAGTACTGAAGGTGGTTACAGATATCCTGGATTGTCGGATTAATCATACCTTAGAGTCCATGTGTTCGACCACACTGCTGACACTACCAGGAAATGAACCAGTTACACCCGAGATGTTTCTTACTCATACAGCGGCCACCATCAGCACTGAGAGAGAAACGCTGAAAGTGTGAGTGACAATTTTAAAATATGTTATAAATGATATGGTCAAAAGAGACAAAATTTTTTTAAAAAACACTGTCTTTGTTGATTTCAGGGGCTTTTAATATGTACTAAAGAAATCAAAACCAATAAATAAATAAATAAATATATATATATATATGATATATACGATATATATATGATATATACGATATATATATATGTATATATATATATATATATATATATATATATATATATATGTATATGTATTAGGGATGTAACAATATTCTAAATACCGTCATACCGCAATAGTAATTTTTTTCAATATTACCGTAGGCGCATGACTCAATTAAACTATTTCTGAAAAAAGTTTGCTTAGGCGAATAAAGCGAACGGGAGGTAGCGGGAACTACAATTCCTGTCAGCCTAGGCATGGCCATCATCCTTTGCGGTCTGTTGTCACTACAGATCCAGTAATGCTTGTACGATCTCCATTGGCTCCCGGTTGCATTCCGCATTAAATTCAAAATTCTCCTCCTTGCATTTAGATCCTTAAATAACCTAGCACCCTCCTATCTCTGCAACATGCTAGTCCCCTACACCCCAACTCGCTCTTTACGTTCGGCTGACTCTGGCCTTCTCGCTGTCCCTCGGTACCGCCTCTCTTCAATGGGGGGCAGACCATCTAGTGTTATTGCACCCAAACTCTGGAACTCTCTACCACGTTCACTCCTCTCTGCTAATAATATCTCTGAATTTAATTCCTTACTTAAGACTCACTTATTTTCTAAATGCTTCGCTTCTGATCTGCCAAACTGACTACTTTATCTTATCCACCTCCACTCTGCTCATATGTCTCTTAGGTCTTGTTTGTGTAATTCCAGTTTGTTCTATTTGACTTCATGTATGTTTGTTTATCTTTTTGTTGCATTCCTTGTAAAGTGTCCTTGAGCTCTGGAAAGGCGCTATATAAATACATTTTATTATTATTATTATTTCTGTTTAAGTGCAAGTCAGCAGGTGGAGCGCTCAATGTTAGAGATAGCCGAGGAGCTGAACAGAATGCTGAAACCCTCAGAAAGAGTCAACTTGAAGGTGATTATCAATTTATTTGATTACAATGTGTGTAAAGTAATGTGTGTAGTAAATTTTAGTATGTTGTTACTTATTTATATAGTCCTTATTTATACTATTTATTTAAATAACCCTAAGCGCTTTACAATCTTTTGTTTGACTCATTTTAATGCACAGAAATGCAGTTGTCTGCATCCTGACGCCAAGCAGATGACACGTTGTCTACAATGCCTGCCGTGTGCTTTCTACATAATGATGGGGCAGTTGTGTCAAAGGAACACAGAAGCCCTGGTCACAGGTATACATGCAATGGAATCACTTTCGTCTAAATATGGAGAATTTTAAAAAATATTTGTGTTACTTCAGAGTAACTCTTTAATGTAATTGTCCTTTTTATTTGAAAGCTACCAAATCTTCTTTAAATGCTTTGCATCGTCGTCTGCTTGCTGCGAGCTCCTCATATCGTTCTTCATCTCCAAGTGGAGCTACCATCCAGGTTCCTCTTTTCAGGGTTTCTGTTGAGCTAGCCATTCCCATCATTGTCTTCAGACCAAGTTTTGAGCACATACAGGTACTGATGTGAAAATAACGAGTACAACATCAGATTTTAAAGTATGCTTACACTTCTTTAAACAAATGAGGTCAGGATGATTTTTGTTAGTTTTCTTCAGCAAATGTGTAAAGACATGTACAGTCAAGCCCAAAATTATTCAAATTCTGACTTAGAGTTACTTTTATTCAACCAGCAAGATTTTATTATCGAAAATGACACATGTTTCTCTGTGAAAATAAAAAGTAATTCCCCAGCTTTTATTTACATTTCACCTTTAATTGAGATAGGACAGTTGAGGTTACAGACAGGTAAGCATTTGGAGCAGAGAGAGAAGTAGGGTCAATAAAGGACCTTAAGCCGGGTATCCAACTCAGGTCGCCATGATCACCAAGGTGCTGTATGTCGGTGCCCCTAACGACTAGGCTTTAGGGGCCAACGGCTTTTATTTACAATTAAACAACTATATGCTAGGGGTATGAATGATTTCAGGGTGCTTTCACACCTACACTTTTGTTTCGGAACGTGTCTCGATTGCCCAGTTAGCGCGGTTCGTTTGGCATATGTGAACAGGGCCATCGCACTCTGTTCTGTGCCAAAGTAATCGCTCCGAGATCGCTTGAATGAGGTGGTCTCGGCTCGATTGAAACGAACCCTGGAGTGATTCGATTACAGTGAGAAAGTGATTTGATCCGAGCGCGGTTATATCACAGTGTTTTATGGATATGTAATAGGCATACGGCTATATGAAGAGAGAATTATGAGTATGGCGGGAAGTTTTGCGAGTCTCCGGATACCCGCAAACGAGTGATGATCTCCCGGTAATCTCGCATCTCCCTCCCGGTCCTCGAATAGGCTACGTCGCGCACCCTTCTCACCCCTCCCCACCACATCTCTCCTCAGACACATCTTGCGCGCACCCTGTCAATCACCATCAAACCACCACCTCTCCTGACAGCTTAGCGGGACGCTGCAAAATAAACCCTGACACTCTGACCAATGTGAGGAGAGTTTACTCGCATGTGACTTGTTTTAGCTCTTTAGGTCCGATTAGAAACTTTGCAACGTGAAAGCGAACCGCTCCAAGAGCAAAGAGCAACAATGTAACAATTGTAATCTCTGTTTCGGAACAACTGAATCAATTCACATGTGTGAAAGCACCCTCAGGCTTGACAGTATATTTTACAAAGGATTTCTGATTTAAATATATGCAGTTATTTTACAATTAATTTTCTTATTAGTTGTTTGATAAACTTCCTATTCATTAAAAAAAGTATCATAGTTTCCACAAATAACTCTTAAAGATCATGAAGCTGACGACAGGAGACAAATGTAAAAAATTTAACTTTGTAATTTATATTTGATCAAATATATACAGGTCTCTGTGAGCTTACAAGGCTAATTTAAAAAAAAAAATTTAACTTTTGGGCAGTATTAGTAGTTGTTCTATGCATAAACACAGACACGGATTGATAATATGAGAATAATATGTGGTTTATTTTGCTTTTCAATTTCATGAGATTTACAATTCCTAAAGCTTATTTGTTTTTGTGCAGGGCATACTCAATAAAGGTGTAAACATGGTGCTTTCTATGGCAAAGGACATTCCACTTTGGAACTATTTCCATTTACAACAAGATCAATTGCAGGTAACAGAATTAAAGAATCCAAATATATTAAGCTTATCAATACTGCACATTTCCTCAGACTACTATTTTTACTTGCAAGGTAAATTACTGTACATTAAAAGTGTTCTTGTTTCTATACCATGAGGGTCAAAATATCATCAAAAATCATCAAAATTATCATGTGGTAATTAATGGGCTGCCACAGACGATTTATAAACTTGTTAGTGCTTAGTTGACATTAGTTGACAGTAGAAGTGTTGTGACTTCACAGGCAGAGCAGGTAGCAGCACGAGAGCATGGAGACGAAACGGTGGTCTCTAAACCAATCCTGCTGAGGTCTCTGGACAGACATGTGACAGAGCATAAGGATGTGAATAAGTCTCTCTCCCAGCTTGTCCCTTTGGTGTCCTCCCTGAAAGCAGATGCTGGGGACATCCTGAAGGATTTGTCTCAGTTTTCATCCTTGTGGAACCAGGTACTTAAAAAAACAACAACCCTATAAATCCATATAGTCAATGTAAACGATCACACCATACACATTTCTTGCAGTGAGAGACACCCAGGCAACTCATGTTCTAACCACCTGCTGTGCTTGGTGTTTTTGATGCCTGCAGTTAATAAAAATCTCCATATAAAAAAGTTCCCGATGTCATGCGCTCCAGTGCCAAGATTGTTGATACAGTGGTTGCACATATGATACAGTTGGTGAATTATATAATACAAGTCAATGACAATGCTTTTGTAGGCTCTAAAAAGTTACACATCTGTCTTCATTTACACATATCTCTAACATGCTCCATTAATTAATCATTTTTCACACATACAGACTTTTCTGCAACATTGCCAACAGGTTTGCAGAAAAGGGTCATGTGTGAACAGGGCCCTTTTTGAAAAATACCAGTAAACTTGTTCCACCTTTTTCTGGAAAGAGTAGATGTAACATTACCAGTAATTTCTCAGAATGCTGCTCTGTGTGCACGGAGAAGGAAAATTGCCAGTAAAGAGCACTTTCACATTTAATACGCGTTGACGAGAGACGTCTACTCCAGCCAATCAGAACACTCACATTAACATCTGCGCTGTTTATGAAAATAAACGCCTTTGAATACTTTTCCAGACACTTTAAGCTGCTGCCTGTTAGTCAGATAACGTTTCTATGTAACTTCTTAGTGTTAACTGTGGAAATAAGGATCGATAAAATGCTTGTGATAAATCGATGTGAGTTTACCTGCAACTTTTGCGTTCAGTTGCGTGATTTGCTCCTGTGAGTCAGATTTTAGTAGCTTATACCATCGATAGACTTTCGTTTTAAAAATATGCAGCACACACTTAAATGTACATTTTGACATGGGAAAGTGTTCCTTCATATCATCAGCATTTGTAATGTAGTCAAATGTGTAAACAAAGCTGTTTCTACCTTAGAAAATAAAAAACTAGCTTAGATTAGCGCCTCTGCCTTTGGATGTTTTTTTTTCTATAGTTATGTGGTCTGTCTCTTGGACAAAAGCAGCCACATGAATGCTAAAGTTTTAAATATTAGTGAAACTATCAACCGTGTAACTCCCTTTATGTTTACAAATACAAGTGCGGCCGTTCATAGCTCATTTCTGGTTAATGATGTCAGAATTTATCGGTATTTTGAAATGGATGTGTGAATGTTTTTTCGGAACATTCGGAATGTCCTTGCCTGTGTCAACAGCACTTTTAAAAAATTTACTCATAAAACTGTTCCGGTAATTTTCCGAATATTTACCGGTATGACTGTGTGACAGGGTCTATAGTCACATATTCACTGCCTTTCATTTTCATCGTGGCGCATGTCAGAAAAATTACTATATGCACAAAAAATACTTTCTGCTTTCTTTTTTTGTTACTATGTTTCTGCAAATTCACAAATCATTTATTTTTAGCATTTAAAAGTTTATAAGTGCTTGTAATAAAACCTTAAAAGTAAACGGACACATGTTTTAGACATGAAAATAAAATGAAGTTGTAGCATCAGGATATTAACATGTGTGACATCTTATGCTTTTCTTTTATCCAGGACCCTGCAGAGCAGGTGAAGGCTTTTTTGCAGACCAACCCAATTTTGGCAGATTTCAGTACCCAGCTATCTCTATATTCCGTACGTAATTGTTAAACAAGGCTTAACAAATTTTGCAAACACCTATGGTTTAACCCTTTCATGCGTGAGTTTTAAATACTCCAGCTGACCCACCTGCCTGAGTTTTTTTTGTGACCGTTACCTAAAATCCATTAAAATCCAGAGGAGAGGCTTCAAGTTTATCACATGATCCACCTAAAGATCTATGTATGTATATATATATATATATATATATATATATATATATATATATATATATATATATATATATATATATATATATATAGTGTTTTTGTTTTTTTAGAGTTTCTTTTTGCCCTTTTCTGTAAATATTGACAAATGTACTAATTATATTGTGAAACATATATTTTGTTTTTTTTAAACAGTTTAATAATGATCATATTATTTTTTGTATATGATGGGTAATGAGTGCTGTCGTTGCAGCTAGGGTACAGGATACAGCAAGGGATACAGCTACGATCGGAAGTTAACAAGAAGTATTTATATTATTTATTAAATTACGCATTTAGTTATTGCCGTCTACCGCTACCTCAGCCCTAAACTCAAGCCTCACGGTAATGTAAAAATATTATTTGTTGTATAGTGTCACAAAAATTATGCCACATTGATTTAAGTATCCCCAGCTGTATTTGAGTTTAAAAATTTGAGAAATAGTGATTTATGAAGTTGTCCACACCTCTTTCTGTGCCTCAGCTCACGTCGTCAGATTTGAATTTTAGCAGTTGATGACTTGCGCTCTGAGCATTCTAATCACATCGGTGTGATTGTACGCTTCAGTCCAATGTCGATCACACCTGTGTGATTGTATGCGTGAAGGGTTAAATAGTTCACCCAACATTTTTTATGTAAACGTACTCACTATTTATTCACTCTCAAGTGGTTCCAAACCTTTGAGTTTCTGTCTTGCATTGAACACAAAAAAAAGATATTTTAAAGAATGCTGAAAACCTGTGCCCATTGACTTCCATAGTATTAAAAACAAATATTATGAAGGTTAATGGTTTTCATCATTTTCAATTCATTCTTTTGTGTTTAACAGAAGAAAAAAACTCATGAAGGTTTATATCAAGGGAAACAAAAGTAACATTTTTGGAGAACTGTCTCTTGTGTGATTCTGACTTTCTCTTATCCAGGCTTATGAGACCCAAATTCATGAGCTTCCTCAGACATGCACTGTGGGCCCAATCCTCTTCGAAACCGAGTCCCTCAAAATGTCCCTCATTCAAGAGTGTCACACCTGGAAACGTGCATTCGGGGCGGCTCTAAATCAGCAGGCCTCAGCGGGTATGACTGAGATTAGTTCGTTTGTGGATGGGGTGAACAGGCAGCTACAGAGGCCCATCTCTGACCTGGATGACGTGAGGGAATCCATGGGTGCCCTGCGTGAGTTACGAGAAGAGGAGATACGAATAGAAACCATCATGGGGCCGGTGGAGGAGTCGTTCGCCCTGCTGAATCGCCACGATCTGTTCTTCAATGACGGAAACGCAGAAAGGATTGATGGGGTTGTGTACGCTTGGAAGGAACTTAAAGTGATGGTGAGGGATGTGTTTTAATGTCTGTGTGAATGCAAAATTTACAATGTTTATTTAGCTAGCGCACATTGTTATGCTAACAATTAATCAGAGGAACAATTAATACACTAAATAATGTTTGTTTTGGCAAAATTTATTCTAATTTAATTTAACCGGTCTTTCTCTTATGATGTCAGTTTAATGGCTTCGGCTGAAGTATTCTCAACAACGGCTATCTTACTGTTAGTTTGCTATGAGGGAATGATGTGCACAAAGAAAGCCTTTACCCTACTCAATATTCTGTTTCAACTGGAAGTATATTAGCATACACTGCAAAAAATGTTTTTCTTGTTTAGATTTTGTGTCTTGTTTCTAGTCTAAATATATCAAGATATAAGAAATATATTCTTATATCAAGAAGAATTTTCTTGACAAGCACAACATATTGTCTTGTTTTGAGAAATAATATGCCAATATTAAGTGAGTTTTTCCTTAAAACAAGCTAAATAATCTGCCAATGGGGTAAGCAAATTAATCTTGTTTTTTCTTTTGACGTAAGATTATTTTGCTTACCCCATTGGCAGATTATTTTGCTTGTTTTAAGGAAAAGCTCACTTAATATTGGCATATTATTTCTCAAAACAAGACACTATGTTGTGCTTGTGTAGAAAATTATTCTTGATTTAGGAATTTTTAGATATTTGGGACAAGACAAAAAATCTAAGTAAGAAAAGCATTTTTTGCAGTGTACTGAAATAAGTCTCAGCAACTTCCAGTTCACACAGACTTTGAATATTAGCTTTTATTTTTTATTTTTTTAAGAGAATCATAGAGTATCAAGGAGTCTTAAAGGTCTTAAAATGTCTTCAATTTCAAATAAAAAAGTTTAAGGCCTTCACTGAAAGAATTTCTTTTTAGGTCTTAAATCATGTTAAATGTGTCTTAATTTTTTTTATGTCGATGAAAATTTATTTACATGTTTATTATATATTTTAAAGCTTGTCATTTAAAAAAAAAAGAAAATCTTCGTTGAAAAAAATGCTTGTTTTGGCACATTATTTAAAATGTGGCTAAAAAAATATTTTTATAATTATTATTATTATTATTATTATGTATTTATTTAGTTTTTGAATGGGGCAAGTTGTTGTGATCAACAGGGGTGTTTTCTCCACTGGAGATTACTTTCGCTATTCTTACCAAACTCCAACTCCCAGAACTCTTTGCACTCATCAACCCCTGTCACAGCTGACAATAATCCAGACACACACAGACACAGCTGTAGCTCATCTCCACTGATTAAATGGACTATATCACAGGTGTTAAATCCAGTTCCTGGAGGGCTGCAGCTCTGAACAGTTTAGTTACAACCCTGCTTCAACATACTTACCTGTAGGTTTCAAACAAGCCTGAAGGACTCAATTAGTTTAGTCAGGTTTTTAATTAGGGTTGAAACTAAACTGTGCCGAGCGTGAGTGTCTGGATTATTGTCAGCTGTGCCAGGAACTGGATTTGACACCTGTGGACTATATGTACCACTCCCGTTTACAAGTGCTGCGTTCACAACAGATGCAGAAGAAGCATAAATTGCTCAAGTCAATGCAAAGGCGCGAATAGACATCCTGCGGCACAATACGCAAATTGCAAATGACGTGGCGTAAGTTGAGCGTTTTGCGCGATTGATACATTAACCAATCAGTAGCTTTCTCTTGTAGGGGTGTGATTATGACGTAGCGCCCATTGTTGGGGTCCCAGGGGGAAATCCTCCTGCTGACACCGACAACAGTTGATCAAATGTAGCTCGGCTCAGTCGGAAGCACCGCTGAAGGCCTCCATCATCCAGGTACATTTTCTGGAGGAGTTTATGAACTCTCAGAGCTGGGTGCACTTTCAAAAGAATCTAGTGGACTCAGACACAGCCCCAAACGTATCAACGCTGTTTTTCAGCCTTCATAAAGCACATAAACACAGTTATTCTCTCAGTAAAATCCATGTTAACCGTTTAGCAACAAAGCTAGAGTCACCAGACAGACAGATGTCCTGCCCATGATTTGAATCTGTGTCTGTTGTGAAGTGGATGTGATGCGCAGATGAAGCTGATTTGAATGAATTGAATGAAGCGAGTAAACTCAAAATGTTCACGCATCTATTTACACGCGGATATCGCAATTTATTTGCGCGTTCCGCTTCTGGTGTGAATACAGCATAAGACTTGGCCGAGTCTTGTTTCCTAGCTAACATTACGAAGCGTTTTTTTGTTCCTTGTCTAGTCTTTTGGTGTTTTCGACCTTTCGCCTATTTTTGACCTTGCTTTTTGGACTACTTTTATACTGCTGTTTGTTCCTGTTTGTAACCATTGCCTGCACAACTCTCTTGTTAATAAACTGCACATGGATCCCCATGTCTGTTGTCCAGCGTCAATCGTAACAGAAAAAGAAGTTTTAGTGAAAGTAAGTGGTATATACAGTCCATGTAATCAGTGTAGATGAGCTACAGCTACAGCTGTGTCTGTGTGTGAGTGTCTGGATTATTGTCAGCTGTGGCAGGGGTTTGATGAGTGCAAAGAGTTCTGGGAGTTGTAGTTTGGTAAGAATACTGCAAATAATCTCCAGTGGAGTAAACGCTGCTGGCAATCACAACACAGGTAAAAAACTTTACCGCTGACCCTACCGGGATATTAGAAAAGAGCACTGTTTAAGTCATTCATAAGGATTTAAAAAGGTCTTTAAAAGTCTTAAATTTGACTGAATGAAAACTGCTGTATGTACCTTCTATTTACCTATATAACTGCAGGTTAACTATGTTTATATATAATAACTGTTAAAAGCTATTTAATTAGTTCAATTTTTTAGTAAATAATAAAGTTATTATAACTAATAACCTGAACTTTTCCAAATTTGATTGTAATGCAATGATGTGCTCCTTTTGTGAAGCTGCTTTGAAACCTTTATTATTGTGAAAAGTGCTATGCAAATAAACTTGAATTGAATGGAATATCGCTGGGTTTACTTTGTTTAGCATTTGCCAAATGCACAATGATTTATCTAATTTTTTATTTAAATTTCAAGGCTAAAGAAACTCAGAAAAAACTTTCAGACGTTGAACCTCACATGAAGGCTGAGCTTATAGCTGGGGTTGAGGTCTTCCAGAAGTCTGTAGAAAGTTTCTATGGAGACTATGACAACAGGTAATTTTAAATTAGCATGTTCTCTACATGTAATCTGTAATACCTTTGTTTGTGATTGAAGTATCTAAATAAAGCCTCCATGTGTGTGGTTAGTGGTCCCGGAGTTACAGGTTTGCCGCCACGTGAAGCCAGTGACAGGTTACAAGTTTATCAGGCCAAGTTTGATGAACTGTGGAGGAAATATGTCACCTTTTCCAGTGGCGAAGAACTGTTTGGTCTGCCTGTTGGAGGTGCTTGTGTGTTTTTTCTTTGTTAATATGGGTTTCAGCAAGGGCAGGGTAGACATCAGGTTCACTTTGGCTTGAATGAAAGTAGGGTTAGACATCAACGTTTTATAGTAAAGTTTGTTTTGTTGTTTGAATGGTTCATTTTAAGGGATAGTATAGAACAATACAATCCACTAAACAGAATAAATACCTCACAAATATGCACACAGCTATGTAAACAAATTAAAGGACTATTTTCATTTATTTTTCTGGATTTAATAGATGTATTGCATACACTGTAAAAAATTTGACCTTAAATTCACAGTAAATTACTGGCTAATAATTGCATTACTTTCACAGTAAATTACTGTATGTAAATTCACAGTAAATTATTGTGAGGTAGTTCACAGTAATTTACTGTGGTTTTGTCACATTAAATTATTGTGAAATTACAACCATATATTGTAACTTTACAGTAGATAATAAAGTCCGTTACTGTGATTTCACAGTATTATCTTGTAGAATTAACTATATTTTACTGTGAATTTGCAATATGATTACTGTGATTTAGCAGTAGGTTGCAGTTTAAATACCTGATTTAACTGTAAAGTTACAGTTATATCCCGGATTACTGTAATTTAACAGTTTGGTGCTGTAAAATTTCAAAGCAATTTTAGGTCACACAAAAATGAAAATTCTATCTTGATTTACTCACCCTCAGGTTGTTCCAGCTCTGTTAAAAATGATTTTTTTTGTTAAACACAGGAATAAAAATATCAAATATTCCCCTTTGTGTCTAAACAACCTGAAAATGCGTAAATGATGACAGAATCTTCTTTTTTGGGTGATCTGAGAAGACTCTAAAATCAAAATAAAAACAAACACACATACATTTTACAGATTTATTTAACAGCTTAATGACATCTGTGTAAGCATTTCAGAAAACTTTCAAAAGGTGAAGGTGAAGCCTCAAAAAATCCTAAGAACATAATAACAAAAAAATCTGACATCATATGTAGCATACATATAAAAAGCAGTGCTTCAGAGTGCGCGCTCTCTCTTTCTCATATATATATATATATCATGAATCATTTTCCTGATAATTTTACACACTTGCTGGTTGATGTGTCTTCTCTGCTTCTTTGACTTCGTCTGTCTTCCATCTCCAAACTGGTGCCCAAAAAGCACCTATAAGCAAAAGAGCAGACAAACAGTTAGCTTCATACAACACTACTGGGACAATACTGCTGCACTACAGAGCAAAATTACTATTAGCTCAGTTTGAACATTCTGACAATACTGTAGCTCAGTCAAACTGCAATCATTTAAACAAAAACATCTGAAAAACATTTCCATCACAAACACACATTCAAGAACAGTCTAACAACAAATAGTGGTTTTAATGACCTAGACAGAGCATTTTAAAACAGTTGATTTGATTTACACCTTCTGTTTACAGACTATAATCTAATGCTGGGTTCACACTTATTGCAAATTGAACACGTACATCATAGCACTTGTTCTTGAATACTAGCAGGATGTTTCTTGCATCAAGCTAATTTTTCATGATTTGAATATTAGAAAAATTTTGCAAAAAACTTGATTAAAGTGATACAGCACTTGTGTTGTATTCATTTCAATTAAGTTTTTTTTGTAAATATTCCAAATATTTTTCAACGTTTTTTGAGTTTCACTTAATTTGTGCTTCCCAGTAAAAAATTCCCACTATTTATGCATTTGCAATGACTTGTATGTAATCCACTCACCTGAATAGGTAACTTCACATATGGTATAAGAGCCCCATCCTTTTAAAGACAGCTTTCCCTCTGGTCTCCAGCACAGACAAACAAATTGAGTCTGCAACACACCCCTTTATTACAAGGGGACAAGGGGAGTCATGACTTGTGCTCCTATACATTCCTTGTTTAACCCCCCGAAAACAAGCCCTCAGTTACAATATTTATTGTAGACATTACCTTAAATTCCAGAGTGCAAAAGACATCTTCAGCATACTTCAGTTTCAGACCAGATCCAAAGTCAGTCGTTAGATCCAGGTGAGGTCCAATGACCACTCGACCCTCCAAGGAATAAGACTGTTTGTTTGATGTTGCACTGCTGGGGAAAGAAAGACTAAATTAGAGATGTTTGTGAATAATTACATTTGTTTGTAGAAACAAAGTTGACATTCCATGCTCTGCCTATTAAAAACCAAGCAAACAAACAGACATGCCCAGTAAAATTGCTAATAAAAATAAAAACTATAGTTTAAAAAAATCTTTGTCTAATATTTACTACGACTGGAAGTACTGGTGGAACTTCTGGAAGAAGAAAAAGAGTTTGTACTAGAAACTGCTCACAACAAATTTGTGAAAAACCTGACATTTAAAAATCTAATAAAAACGAGGAAGGTTCAACATTACCTTTAATAATCAAGAGAGGGGTGATTGGCATCAGTGTTTCAACATCAGTGGCTGTGGCTGCAAAAAAATATGAATATAATAAGAGTAGAATAAGACTCAACCTAACACGCGCACACACACACACACACACACACACACACACACACACACACACACACTCTCTCTCTCTCTCTCTCTTTCTCTCTCTCTCTATATATATGAGCAATTCCGTGCAAATGTCAACCTTGCCATGAAAAAAAAATAAGTTTTTACCAAAATACGGAAACCATTTCTGGGTTTTTTGTGTAAGCAAGTATTTTACAGTACTTTAAAAATACTCAAAAATGCATCTGTCAATGTTTTCAAACTATTCTATTTGATTTACCAAAGTCACACAAATGGTAATTTCACATGCGTCACATCCACAACAGAGAGATGTCACATCCATAACGACACTTTTTCCTCAGAAATGTGAAAATATTAAATTAAATTAAACCAATCAGTTTTGTTTTGTAGAGAGCCGACTCTAATCCTTTTGATTAGCATTATTTCTTTTGGGTTGTGCAGTTTAATTCACATAATTTCTACAAAGTGTGTTGTATACTGTAAACTCAGACTTTTTTTGTCACATCCATAACACATGCTTATTTTCCTCATTTAAAGTACAAAACACATTTACAGATTGATATTTTTCTGCTCCCATAACTCTGTGGCTAGTTGCTCTAGAAAATATAATCAAATTTTTCAATATAATGTTAACATATACTTTCTCTGTCAATTTATGTGTTGAATTTTTACTGCAAATGTCACATCCATAACGCTGGAATTGCTCATATATATATATAGGTTTAGATTGTGATAATGAATTTAGGTTATATTTGTGTGATCAGAATTTACACTCACCTCACACTTCAGCTATTATCAGGTACACCTGAACACCAAAGAATAAAATCTACAGTTAGTGACAATATACAATTAGTTCTCATTTGTAAATGTTAGCAATGCATTAACACCAGTGAGAAATATACAATATGTACTAAAATAATACAACTGAATTGTATTAGAAGCCTCATTTAATAAAACAGTTAAGACTTGTTTCATAATGAGTTTAGTTTATTTAACTAACTTAACGTTAACGTAACAGTGAACAAAATTAACGTACATGATGGTCACTAACCGTAACGTTAACTTAAGTGAAAGCCAGAGCTTACCTTAACGTCACAGTCATTTCACCTTTACTTCAGTCTTGTACTGAAACAGAAAATGCAGTTAACAAGAAGTTAATTAAAGAAAATTCCCTTTCTTTTTTCAGGAACTAACGTTAACGTTATGCTATGTTACCTCAGAAAACACTACAATCACCATCTGGCGTCGTTAATTTCTTGTTTAAAAAAAGGCGCGCTTAAACCCTGTATGTGCGAGTACAACCAAAGTACTCGGTAAATTCCAGTTAAATGACATGCACTATACAGAAATACACATACAACAATCATTTAACGGACAAAAGTCACATTTTAACACTTACCGAGGATGAATTCGTTGGGTTAAGAGACGACTCAGGCGTTGTCTGTGGTGATGGCGCTTGTTTGCGGTCGAGTCGAGTCAGTTCTGTTCAATGAATCGGCTCCTTTAAGTGAACAGTAAAGAGTCGAATTCGCCTGAAACCGATTCCATTTTGCATAATATTGTTAGACGCAGACATATAATTCATTAATATTTCATCATATTGCTTGGTTCGTGTACTGCTTGTACACAAATTGCATGTTGATGACTATGAGCTTATGAACACGTCTGATAAAATATCTGAATCTGATTCAATGTCACACGAGTCTTGAACCGAAGCAGTGCAAAAGTGATATATTCATTGAAATATAAAGTTAATTTTTTTCTTCGCCATTCAAAATATTACATATCTCTGACTTTAACAATCAGAATAAAGTTCGTTTGGAGTGTTTTGAGAATTATTATTTTTTCCTCCCAGGATTCATTTCGCACCAAGCTGCATCAAGCTGTAATGGTGGATGAGAAGGCACATAATATTATAAATATTGCTTGTAATATGTAATGAAATAAAGTTTTAACACTTTTTCATGCGAGAATGTAGTTCTTCAAAACCAAAATCTGTGGATTGTTAGTAAAGATTGTGTGTAATTTTAAGTGTGTTTTGCCGGTAGCGGAGATCTATGACCTCCAGGCGGTAACGGCGCTCATTACTCATGTATCCGCCGAGAGGCGCCTGTCTTCAGGCTAGACATTGGGACAATTGCCCCGTCTTCGATGGCTCTATATGCGTCAGAAAATGAAGTTTTAACCGTTTTTCATGCTAGAATGTAGTTGTTTAAAACTCTAATCTGTGGTTTATATATATATATATATATATATATATATATATATATATATATATATATATATATATATATATATATATATATATAATTCTGAGATTAGTGACCTCCAGGCAATGACAGGTGCCCAATACTCATGAAACCGTCTAAAGCAGACATTTACCCTGACATTGAAATAATTTTTGGCTGTTTAACAGTCTTTGGTTTCATTAATTAATTACTTTTTATTCCAGTTTATTATGTTTTGGCTAAGCACACAGATATGTTCATTAAATATTAGTTCATATTCTATGTTAACTGTAAAAAAATATAAATAATGGTGCAGTACAACCAAAAAGATGTTGGTAACCAAATCGTTTTGGGGGCTATAACATTCTGTTATTATCTGTTAAAAGTAATTTGTATTAATTTCTACGTTGAATTAAAAAAAGGTTTGAATTTCTATAACTAACGTGCAAAATATATAGTCTTTTTCACAGTAATTTGCTGTAATCATGCTACCTGCCGTAATTTCACAATAAAATTATGAATACAACATATTACTGTGAATTTTTCAGTTAAATACTGTGAAGGGATACTAATGTAATTTACTGTGAAAAATTACAGTAACTTGTTGTGAAAACCTGGAAATTTTTTACAGTGTAGGTATGGGTTTGAGTAAAATGTTAGTATTTGTTTTATTCAATAAAGATAACATTTCTTCAAACTTTCAAATTAAAATATTGTAATTTAGAGCATTTTTATCCTGCAAAATGACTGAATAATAAATATATTGGTTTCTTATCTTTTAACAGCGTTTAAGTTAAAATATTGGTTTACAGTTGCCTAAAAAATAATGTCTGAAAACTTTATGAAAAAAAAAATCGAAATTGCAACATTTTTTGTTTTAAATTAGTTCGAAATTTCATTAGTAGTTTACAGAATAAAACAAGAATATATTTCACATAAAAAAATCTTGAAAAACTGAATTTTCAATCGTTTTTTTAATGATTATTTTTACCAAAGAAGCAGTACTCTACTGACTTATGAGGTTCCCCTTCATTGGAACTACAATGTGTGTCTGGAACAGACGATTGAAGATCGCTAGACAACCATTGTCTGTTCCAGACACATGTCTCTGTTCCCTATTCTTTAGACTATATCTGTTCTTGTTTATTCTCTCATATTTTTCTTTTGTTTTTTCAGAATATCCTGATCTTCACAGAATCAAACGAGAGCTCAACCTCCTCTCTAAGCTCTACAGTCTTTACAATTCTGTCATTGACAGCGTTTCAGGCTACTATGACATACTATGGGCCGACCTCAATATAGAGAAGATCAACAATGAGCTGCTGGATTTCCAGAACAGGTTTCTTATGATAGTCACATACTTAAAGGTCTCGTGAATCAATTTAAAATGCGCATTTATATTTAATGTTTGATGTAATCTTGACCGAAACACGAAGAGAGGGTGAGACATAGGTTAGCTCCTCCTCTTTTTTAAAAAAAAACAGCCAATAGCGTTTTGAGTGGTTGAGCTCAAGTACATCAATTGAAAAGCAAACGAGAAGCGTCTTGAAAGCTTGGCATGTCAGATACTAGGGAGCATTTGATTGGTTATGATGTGATGAGAAATTGTAGGATAGGTTAGCGTGAATAAAAACATTGATCAATTCATGCAAAAGTCACAAACTACAAGCTTTACATGTTCATGTCAGTTTTATATCTTCTAAAGGTGAATTTTGTCAATGTTTTGGAACACACTAGCTAATAAATATATAGAAAATTACCAATATTAATATTAACATTTAAAAAACTTTCTTTTAATTTTTATGGGACCTTTAAAATGGATCAAATACTATATGGGAATCTGGGAGCTAATTCTGTCATTCTTTTTAAGGATCCGCAAGCTTCCTGCAGCTCTGAAAGAATGGCAAGCTTTTAATGACCTGAAAAAGACTATCGATGACTTCAACGAAACCTGTCCTCTACTATACATGATGGCAAATAAGGTGATGTCAAGCAAGCATAAGTTTCTTGGCAGCATACTGCATTTATACACAGCAATCTTTTATTAACAAGCTCATTCATGACTAGGCAATGATGGCCCGACATTGGGAGCGGATAACTGATCTTACCAAGCACAAGTTTGAAGTGGAAGCTCCAAATTTTAGCCTTCGAAATGTTATGGAAGCACCTTTGCTAAAGTGCAAAGAAGACATTGAGGTATTGTGCTGACAAAATGTTCATGTTTATGTACCATTAAAATATCCTTAACGCATCCTAATAAATTATAAAAAAAACACTTCTGGCTGCTAGGATGTGTGTATCAGTGCCGTTAAGGAGCGAGACATTGAAGCCAAACTCAAAGATGTTGTAACTGAATGGAGCGGCCATCAGTTCACATTTGCAACATTCAGGTTAGATGTCGTTTGTAAATAACTCAACTTAATATTTGTCATTAAATCTGTTCAGTTTTAAAAATCTATATAAAATCATTTCAGGAATCGTGGAGAGCTGCTGCTGAAAGGATCCGATACTTCAGAGAAGGTGGCATTAATGGAGGACAGTCTCATGGTGCTTGGGTCTTTAATGAGTAACAGGTATTTAATTAAATACAGTCACATTCACACAGATGTCACCTTTTGGTGTCTGTATCAAGTGAGTTCTTTTAAAAGGTTTTTTTTTATATAGGTTGATAAGTATCTACTTTAATGTTTTAAATCCCTTTGGTGAGATTAAAACTGGAAAACACTGGAAAAAAGTGAAAACTTGATACACTGAAAAAGTGAAAACAAATTATTTCAAATTGTCATACATAAACAAATATATATATTTTTAAAATTCAACTAATTTTATTACTAAAAACTGTTAAAAATAAATTAATTAATAAAAAATATTTTCTTCTAAGTTGAACCAATGTTTTTTCAGTGATATTCCAACTTTACTTAACATAGCACATATCTTTATTTAAAAATGAACCATATTTATTCTGACATGTACTTAAAGGTGCAGTAGGTGATTGTCCTTTTTTGTTGTGCTGATTGAAAGTCTTTTCACAGTCTAATAGTAATGATTAAAGTAAATGATCATAATGTTTTTATATGTACTTTTATTTTTTGGGTAAGGCATAAAACTAAAAAATGTTCATCCAATTAAATAGAGTCGGATTGACATCTCTCATAATTCCGATAAGTAGGCGAAACTGTCTGTCAGCAAATGCAGATTTGAACAACTGTGCAGCCGTTTGTACGCATCTCCGCCGACCGCTGTGCTGCACGTTCACGAGAGAGGGCGCGCGCGCACAAGATCGGTAAAAACCTTCTGAATCAAAACTTTTTAAAAACCTGAATCAATATTGGAGTTACCTTTGCACGCTGGAGAAAGGATGAAACAATGGCTGAACGATTTCTCTTAGACAGGTAATGTTTTGTTTAAAACTATTTTAGCTTCATGCAAAGCTGATGTAACGTTAGATGATGTTGTTACAAATGGGTTATATCTTCACAGAAGTGTTGTTCAGCCACTAAAATCTTCCGATGAAAGATTGATAATATTTTCAGTTTCATAAGGGAACTTTCACAGCATCGATATTGTAGATTTTAATTAGTTTAACAACAAAACACAAGTAAATAGCGCTATTCCGCCTAGTCTCTCCCTATATTGTTTACCATGCAACTCTAAATATTTGCTATGAAATAGCATGTCAGTTTGGCTTGTACGCCACCGGATAAGCACTAGTAGCTTTTAACACATGAGAGAGGGTTCTTTTGCTGTGCTCGTAAAGGAGGCGTGGCTCTAGACGGCAGGGGAGGGACTGTGATTCAGAGATTTATGCTAAGCTGTTAGCATTGTGAAAGATCACCTACTGCACCTTTAATAAAATCTATAAAAGAATAAGAGATTTGTTGTATTTTTATTAATAAAAATAACAATAAACAGGTTTGATATGTGTTAATTGGATTATAAACCTTACCATTTCATGAGTGATTGCATATTGTATACTTCTGAATAGATTTATTTAAAATTCTGTTGTGTTTCGTCTGGTGCAAACAGCCAAATTGCTTATTACTGCAAATCTCGTCACGTAGTTGTAACCAGGGTTATGACTCTTACAACAGAGTTCGGATTCACATGCAGGTTTATTGCGGCAGTCAGGCAAGCAATGGTCAACCTGGGTGCAAACAGATGTGTGAAGGCAATCCAGAATCGAAGTACAATAACAGGCGTAAGGTCATAAGGCAGGCGGAACAAAACAAGACAAGGAAAATGCGTTGTAATGTCTCTTACAGTAAACAAGACTCTGCAACTGGAGTGAGTGTGTGTGCTGCTTAAGTAGTGTGTGTAGTCAGTCCTTGACAATCCTCGGGTGGTGCTTGTGTAATCAGTTAGAATGAGGCACATGTGAGTGTGAGTGGAGTGCATGTATGAAAATGTAGTCCATAACATGGCGGATTTGTAGTCCATAAGCAAGTTGTGTGAATTCCAGCGACCTATGGAGTTCAGATCGCTAGTGATCATGACAGTAGTATGTTATTTGGACACGGGGTTACAATGTAACATGCTCACCTGATCTTTACGTTCATAATTTTTATATTGTTTGCTAATTAATAGCCTCACATGGATCTCTGAATCTGCGTCTCATTTTGGAGTCTGCTACTGCCCACTGGAGGTCGCATTTCAGTCACAAGAGCATGCTTTGAGAACCTTTCTGAAAGAAAAAAGAAAGAAAGAAAGAAAGAAAGAAAGAAAGAAAGAAAGAAAGAAAGAAAGAAAGAAAGAAAGAAAGAAAGAGAAATATGCTGTTTTCCATCAAAGCAAGCCAGGGTGCTGAAATATAATTGGCTAAATTGGCAGTGGGAGGGTTAAAATAACCAAAACAAAGACAGCGTTCCAGCAAAACACCTATTTACAAAGCAGAATATTTGACTTCAGCATTGTTTTTAAGATAAACAAGACTGTTTACTTGGCATGATTCGTAAATATCTGCAAACATATTAGGGTATTTGTATGCTTTAGAAGAGTCAAAAATGTACATACAGCACCTTTAATACAACCTTATTGTGAAGTGTTACTATGTTTTCTGTGAATTATTGTAAATGTTCATGATAATCATTCATTTATGCTCATAAAAAAAGAACATTCTTGTTTCAGATATAATGCTCCATTTAAGCCCACTATCCAGCAGTGGGTGCAGAAGTTGTCAAACAGTTCAGAGGTGATCGAGAAGTGGCTCACAGTACAAAATCTGTGGCTGTACCTGGAGGCTGTGTTTGTGGGTGGAGACATTGCCAAACAACTGCCACAGGTAGCACAAATACCACAAATGTGTTATTGCATTTCACAACCTGATTATAATATACAGAACAACACAATATCATAGTACCATTTATGTAAATTCAATTATTTAATAGTTTATATATACTATATATATATATATATATATATATATATATATATATATATATATATATATATATATATAGACCACATGTAAAGGACTATATTTTTTATATTCTAAATTATGTACTCAGAAATTTACTCATTCATGCGTGATCATATTTATAACTGTATTAAGAACTTCAGGGTAAACATTCGATTTAAAATGTAGAAATGTAAAATAAATATGAATAAAATATAAAACACTTTTCAAAATCTAGTGATTAGAAATTAAACAAAAAATACATATATATAGATAAATAAAATGCAAAATTAAAAAAATGTCATTTAAAAATTTTAACTTTCTGACAATGTTGTTTTTCATGGTTCTGTCTGCATTACCATAATGGCGTGTAAAATTGTGCTTATATAAATTATGAAAAAGTATCCCCATAAACAATGTATTTTGGGATGACAAAGCATATTATGAAACTATGTAGTTTTTATTTTGTCCATTCGATATACAGTATACACAATTAAATTCCACAGTCCTATCCCAAAGAAAAAAATTATATATATGGGCTACAGCAGCAGAAGACAACATCGAGTGCCACTCCTGTCAGCTAAGAACAGAAAACTGAGGCTACAATTCGCACAGCCTCACCAAAATTGGACAATAGAAGATTGGAAAAACGTTGCCTGATCTTATGAGTCTCGATTTCTGCTGCGACATACGGATGGTAGGGTCAGAATTTAGCATCAACAACATGAAAACATGGATCCATCCTGCCTCGTATAAATGATTCAGGCTGGTGGTAACAGTGTAATGGTGTGGGGGATATTTTTTTGGCACACTTTAAGCCCATTAGTACCAACTCCACATTCACCAGAGCTCAATCCAATAGAGCACCTTTGGGATGTGGTGGAACGGGAAATTGGCGTCATGGATGTGCAGCAACTGTGTGATAGACCAAAATCTCTGAGGAATGTTTCCAATACCTTGTTGAATCTATTCCATTAAGATTAAGACAGTTCTGAAGGCAAAAGGGGGCCGAACCCGGTACTAGTAAGGTATACCTAATAAAGTGGCCGGTGAGTGTATATACACTGTATAGTTCACACTTCTTGAATTTTTTACTCTTTGCAGGAGGCTAAACGCTTCCAGAACATTGACAAATCATGGCAGAGGATAATGCAGCGGGCACATGAGATTCCTGGTGTGGTTCAGTGCTGTGTCGGGGATGAGACGCTGCAACAGCTGCTGCCACACCTGCTGGAACAGCTGGAAGTGTGTCAGAAATCTCTGAGCGGATACCTGGAGAAGAAACGTCTCGTCTTCCCGAGGTTCTTTTTCGTCTCTGACCCCGTCCTGTTGGAGATACTGGGTCAAGCATCTGACTCACACACTATACAGGTGCATTTATCTAATCATTGCACTACTGTCATAGAAGTGTGAAATACGGTTGAGGCGATGTCTGCTTGCAGCTTTTTTCCCCCCAAATCCACCATATCCTAATACGTTTTGTTTACACATCCATGTGTATCTGTTGATTGTCGTTTATAATATATCACTGCGTTTTACTATGATTTGATTTTGTTTTACCTGGTTTTTGGAAATGTCCTTCAATGCAGCAAGACATATTGAAAGTGACACGGGTTGCTCAAATTCCAAAGTAGTTTTTTTAAACAGCAAGGTTTTGATTCTGAATGTTTTTTTTACATAGTAAATCAATAAGAAATTGTATTTTATCATTCACTTGATTTAAAAGAAATGAATTCTTGTTTTTTATGACTTCCAGGCTCATCTCTTGAACCTTTTTGATAATGTGAACAGAGTTGTGTTTCATGAGAAAAACTATGACCAGATACTGAGCTTTCAGTCACAGGAAGGGGAAACAGTGAATATGAGTGAACCAATCAATGCCCAGGTACGGTTTTTCTGGTGTTAACTTTATAGTAAATGTCTTAAATATCATTAAAAAAATCCCTAATCCCATCATAAAAATACACTTTAATTCATAGTATTAACATATTGTATTCTTGGACAAAAAATAAAATGGTAAAAAAAGACCTAAAAATACTAATGAAGATAGTTACTGATGTCTCACCACAGGGCAATGTTGAAGCCTGGCTGGGTATGTTACTTGATGGAGTCAAGAAGACCCTTCATAGCATTATAAGACAAGCTGCCATGGTCATCGGTGATCAGGGCTTTAAACTGGTGGAGTTCCAGTCGATGTTCCCTGCTCAGGTCGGACTGCTCGGCATACAGTTTATCTGGACCAGAGATGCTGAGGAAGCTCTGCAGCAAAGCAAGGCTGACAAGAAGGTTCAAACTCAATTCGTATTATATATTTATGAGGTCATACCCAGAATCTGTGAACATTATTTGCTTTTTTGTAAAAAAAAATCTAAGGGGAATGATTTTGGCAGTATAGTATCTAAAAACTTAAAAACATGAAATAAAATAACAACTTTTTAACTTTTACTTCAGGTTTACAATGCAAATTGAAATTAGATTCACTTGTTTTTGTAAACAAACACTCAAAATAAAATTTTGCTGCTTGCTAAAACTACTTATTTAAAATAAGCTAAATCAACACAGTTCTTTAGTGTTTCGGGGAACAACTTAACTGTTATATGTTTAATTTGCTTAAATTTGTAAAAACAATTAGGGTAACTTAATTGATTTGTGTTGGAACAACAAGAAGTTTGAAAAACGACAAAAGAATTGAATGAAACCAAACATTTTTTTCAGTGAAGTCTCTCAAATAATATATTTAAAAGACAGAATATATTACTTTACAAACTATATTTTAAATAAAAAATATAAACTTTTGCATATTATTTATATATTTCTAAAATTAATATGAAAATTAAATAAATAAATATTTACACACATTTCATAAATAAATAAACAGATTCAATGTTGGCAAAATCTGCAGATATTTGCATGCACAGATTTTGTGCGGGCCTAGTCGTACCCTAACATTGTTTGTATGATGTTGACAATTGTTTTTATTGATCCAGATAATGCAGACAACTAACCAGAAATTCCTGGATCTTTTGAACGAACTGATTGATATGACTACTCATGATCTGACCAAGATGGAAAGAACCAAATATGAGACACTCATCACCATACACGTTCACCAGAAGGACATTTTTGATGACCTGGTAACTAATGTTTCGGTTCTTTATTGTTTATTAATTGTAAATCATCAACAATGTTGTGTAACGACTTCAGAAACAAGAAACAGGTTTTGGAAAAGTGAATAATGACAGAATAAAATTTTTTGGGTGAACTATCTCTTTAAATAGCACTAGGCTTTAACCTCTTGTGGCGAGGGGGCGTGGCCGAGAGCCGTGGGAACAGAATGAGGCCGCGCGTAAGTGGATGCACCTGTGGTGCACACCGGCCTCGAATCCCACGGAAGGAGCTCTGGATTATAAGAGGAGGAACGATGGCAGAGGAAGCCGAGAGAGGACCGGGCCCGGGCATATTGTTTTAACTTTTGCTTTCAGTTTGATGGCAGTTTCCGTGAGGAGATGCCGATCGTTTGTTTTGGTTTAGACGGCAGTCTCCGTGATGAGCTGCCGTCACTGTTATTAATAAATAATTTAAACCTGCGTCGGTTGAACTGAAAGCAAAAGTTAAAACAATATGCCCGGGCCCGGTCCTTTCTTGGCTTCCTCTGCCATCGTTCCTCTTCTCATAATCCAGAGCTCAGTCCGTGGGATTCGAGGCCGGTGCGCATAACAGGTGCATCCACTTACGCGCGGCCTCATTCAGTTTCCACGGCTCTCGGCCACGCCCCCTTGCCACACCTCTAAATATTGATTTACTTTACTTTTAACGCTTGCATTGCTTTTGAATTTTTCTCTTAAGGTACAAATGAACATCCGGTCACCATTAGACTTTGAATGGCAGAAGCAGTCTCGTTTCTACTTCATAGATGACACAGACAGATGCATAATCCAAATCACAGATGTGGAGTTTGATTACTGTAATGAGTATCTGGGCTGCACTGATCGTCTTGTGATTACACCTCTTACTGACAGGCCAGTATAGATGCAATAAAGATGCCAGGATCATTATTTATACTAAGAGTGTGTTCACATTTGTCGGGTTCGGTTTGTAATGTAATGTGTGTTTATAAAGCACGTTTATTATGTATGGGCTTACACTCAAAGCGCTTCACAATCATGAGGGGGAGGAGTCTTACCACATCACCACGAGTGTGCAGCATCCGGCAGGCTGTCCGTGGTGCCCAGCGGCAACTCAGGACACGGTTCATATTTCTGCCGCGCCACAGAGCGCCATCTGATTAGTTTCATTTTAAATAGCATGCGAATGTGTGCATCTGGGGTGCGATCAACTGTCATGTGCGTGCCGTGTCGCGGTGCATCTCATGTGTGATGGCCTTTATACAAGAAATGCCATGGGATTTTTAATGACCTCAGAGAGCCAGGGCTTCAGTTTAACGACTCATCCGAAAGACAGCGCCCAATGGCAGTACATTGTCCCCTTCATTTTTAATGGAGTGTTAGGACTCACACAGACCACATGTAGAGCGGCACCTGCTAGCCTCACTAATACAACATAGTTTTCATATGTCATCTCCCATCCAGGTAGTGACCAGACACAGCTCTACTTAGCTTCAGTGAGTAATCGATCTTGAGCTGCAGGGTGATAGGACTGTGGCAAATTGCTTTATTAGTGCATTTCATTTTAATGATTGTGAACATTGCCTTAAGGTTTATCAAGCATGCGAACCAAGGTGAAGTATGCCTTGGTCTGCTTCCGAACAAACTAAACCAAATAAGTGGATCTAGATCAGGGATGTCAAACTCAATTCCTGGAGGGCCGCAGCCCTGGACAATTTAGTTCCAACACACTTAAGCTGCAGTCACACTAGAGTTTGTGCGAAATTCTGTCGTACCGTGCTGCGAAAAGGGGCGGGATTAAACAAGATTATTAGACATTAAAAAAGCGAGCGATTACTCCGTGTTTTAAATTTTCTGTCGAGAGGTCATGTTTTGATCCTCGATTAGTCTCACGCAGTCAAGTGATGTGATTTCACAATTCAGAGTTCACTAAGCTTGAACTTTGCACCGCAGCAAACTGTGAAACTTAACGCATGACCCTGCATTTCCGGTCTGACGCATTCGCATGCGTATGAATGGAAGTTTATGGGGAGAAAAGTCAAGTGTGACCGCAGCTTTATCTGTAGGTTTCAAACAAGCCTGAACGATCTCCCACTCTCTGTAAGAACAGCTCAAACTTTTGAGTCGTTTCAGAGGTCACTGAAAACACACTTATTTTCTTTAGCTTTTAATCATGTGATATGAGTTTATGTATTTTGGTTTTATGTATATTTTACATGCTTTTTTTAATTTGATTTTATGTACAGCACTTTGGTAATCCATTGTGATTTGTGAAAGTGCTATAGAAATAAAGTGAGTTGAGTCGAGTTGAGTTGAAGGACTCAATTAGTTTGATCAGGTATGTTTAATTAGGGTTGGAACTAAACTGTACAGGGCTGCGGCCCTCCTGGAATTGAGTTTGACATCCCTGAACTAAATGGTTTGATTGAAATATACAGTACTCTCTATTTAATCTGTCTATATAATATCTGTCTAGGGTATTTGCCATTACTATGGGTGAACTACATCTTGAATATAAAAACAGAAAATATGGGAAATATGTACACAATATTCAGAGCAAAATTACTTTTTTAATCAAAAGACTAGCGTCAAAATCTTATACTGCATAATATAGTATCGCTTATACATACAATAAATATTTAGGTCTGGACTCTGTGGAGGACATTTTAAGACTGTCTTTGTTTCATCAGCTGTTTTTTTTCTCCAAATATGAATTCATTACATTAGCATTGTGCTTGGGATCATTGTCATGCTAAAACATAATAAAACTATTACAAATAAGGGGCTTTCTAGTAGGAATCACAAGACGAATTAAAACATGACTGCACTTTTAAAACAACAAATGTAACTAGGGGCCTAAAACTTTTGCACAATTCTGTAAACACTGCATAAACAAACGGAATTAAATAGAACCCACAACCGGACATTATTTCACAAATGTATCATTTTCCTTTTTTGTCCAGACTGTTTTATATTCTGTAGACTCTTAAAGCTGTTTTGGGGTATTTAGATAAGAGGATAGAGGATAGCAGACCATAGATATATACACTAGATATTGCATAGGGACCCTCAGCATGCGTCAATAGCGCCGCCACATTGGTACAGTGCTCCCAGGACAAATGTCATTCAACCGCACTAGTCAAGACAGTGTTATTACGTGAAGATGCTGGACTTTAGCGCTGTCTACGGGTGTAGTAACGAGCAAACAAAGAAACCAAAGCACAAAGGCAGAACATTTCATAGGTAATATTAAGTTTTTTTCTGTTTTTGAATGTTCTTAACTTTTGTGCTAATCAGGTAACGTTATTGATGATGACAGTCACTTACTGCATTAACCATACGGCAACGCAGCTCCAACTCGCACTAAATACTCGGCTTATGCTAGTTTTGTTGAATAAAATCAGCCAACAATGCAAAAGAAATATGACAACGAGATGCTGCACTGCCAGAAACTTGTATTGTTGTCGGCTAACGTTAGTGAAAGAGTCGTTTGGGGGATTCATTCACAAACGAATCGCTCCCTCCGTCAGTATGAGAAGTGAAAGCAGGAGAGGAGCTGTGTTTCAGGACACGGATTATATTAAATTTAACAGGGAGGGTTAATAGTACATTTCTGTACACACAAACACAAGCTTTTTGTCAGGAATGCCAGTGCGGTCACTGATCCATCAATGTAGAAAAGTGATGTAAAATTATAATTTTCGTAATAAGAAAAAAAATTACACACTAACATCCAGGAAAACTCCCGATCTTAGATATATGTGTATATGTGTATATCTCTGGCTTTGGATGGCCACAGTCCTCCACTGTACCTTGGTCCCGCATTCATTTCAAAGGAGCGCTACCCTGTAGCAAGATGGCGGCGCTATTGACGCATTCCGTCCAATAGACAACAATAGGCCAGGCGACATCTAGTGTATATATCTATGATAGCAGACGAGGTTCATTACTTATCCGGAGATACTCTTGTTCTACACTTTTTGTACATAGTGCTTCACAGTATACACAAGTACAGGGCACCACCTAGTGATGTAAATCAGAATACATCACACAGACAAACAAATCAAGGGAGCTGAACTACAAGTGTGAACACACCCTTAAAGAGTTGCACTCATTGTCTACTTTAGAAAATTAACCACATGCTTATTTTGGTTGGTTTCAAGCAGGTGTTACATCACATTGGCCCAGGCTTTAGGGATGAGTATGGGAGGAGCTCCAGCTGGTCCTGCAGGCACAGGAAAAACTGAAACCACCAAAGACATGGGCCGCTGCCTGGGAAAATACGTGGTTGTCTTTAATTGCTCTGACCAGATGGATTTCCGTGGACTGGGCCGCATCTATAAAGGTTGAGTTCAGCTAAATGAACTTCTCAAACTCCAAAATAATCCTAACAGAGCACCTGGTAATCATGATAATGGGTGCATATTTGAAGTGTTTGACCTTTTTGGATAATGCTCAATGTTTGTAATGTTTGTCAAACAGGATTAGCCCAGTCTGGCGCATGGGGCTGTTTTGATGAGTTCAACCGCATTGAACTGCCTGTGCTCTCGGTAGCTGCTCAACAAATCTACATCGTCCTGCAGTGCAAGAAGAACAAAAAATCTCAGTTTATATTCACAGATGGAGATGTGGTGGATATGGATAAAGAGTTTGGCATTTTTCTTACTATGGTAATGGAACTATTTTAGCCACCTCTGTTTCATATCATAGAACTACAGAGCCCCTAATACGACATGCAAGAAAAGAAAAATTATAGGCATGAATTTTGTTAAGTTTTTAAGTTATTCCCAATATACCTAGAACAAGGGCTAAGATTATTATATAGAGACTACTTGCCATGATTTACTTAAAACACTAACTTGCTCACTCTCCTTCGGCTTCGTCCCTGCTATTTCATGGGTTGCCACTGAGGAATGAACTGCCAATTACTCTGCCATATGTTTTACCAGTGGCTATCATTCCTGTCTGCAACTCAGCACTGACATTAACAGTTAAAATCAGAGAATGTGGTTTAAAACACCAGTGAATAAGTTTAACATGCTGAAGCCAAAACAGCTGGATTACAGTATAATTAGAAAGTCTCAGCATGTATCAAATATCTAAAATGATGATTGCTGTGTATAGGTTATAAATAATACAATATACTGCACAATAGTACTGTGTGATTGAAATTATGATGGCATTGCATAGTAAAAACAAATAATGGGGGAATGTTAAAGCAAGTGTTATTTAAATAAAGTAATATTCTAATATACATTACATAAATATTAGTATCTAACTTTTTAAGTTGAACATTTTTAAATGAATTTAATTGCACATGGACACAATTAAAATAAAACAAAACAAAATCAAAACAAAAAACTAAATAAAACAAACCCAAAAATGAAATTTGTTTCAGGAATAACAATGTACAGTACACACCCTCTGTGAATCTTTGTCAATAAATGGGGAGGATGTTGAACAGGTAGAATGTTTTCAATATTTTGGTACAGATATTGACTTTCTATTCTCCTTTATTAAAGATTTTAAACATTAAGCATAATTACATGTTTTTGAAAAAAAGGCTTAGCAGCGTTTAGGCTTTTGAGAAAAAGTTTTTGAGAAATTTTAATATTGAGATGGACATTGTAGTTTCTAAATCATTCATCGATTCTGCCCTTACTTTTAATATAGTTGCCTGGTTGAACTCCCTCTGTGTTAAAAGCAAAAATAAAATAGTAAATTTAATGAGTAATATATATGATGAGAGACCAAATGATTTATTTTCTGCAGCAATAAGAAGAAAAGCCTCCATTATTGTGAAAGACTCTTCCCATCCACTACATAGATCTTTTAGGTGCTTCCTTTTGGTAGAAGGTACAAAGTCCCCTTATGCCGAGTTTAGACTACAGATTTTTAAAGTAGTCTTGTCAGAATTTTTCACACCGCATGACTATCTGGGCTAGCTTTTTGTCGCTGCTTTGTTTACAAGATAGATCCTCCACTAGTTTTTCCTCCATTTCTTGGGTCTAAATAAACCAAAAATGAGCACTTTTAACTTCTCCCTCAACCTCCCGCTGGCCTGCAGGTATACATACACTAGTGAATGCTGCTCTCTCATTGGCTGTAGGCAATTGCCAATGTTATTTTCACTCATTTCACATGAAATGATTTGAATCGCCTACAGCTCCAGATATTTAGCACACCAAATATCTCACAGACATCGGCGATTCATCTGCGATTCTCTCAGACCGGGTCTTTGATAGTTCATACTGTGTGATTGTCACTCACTTGCACGTGCACCGATTTGCCTGTGATTACAGGCATTTGTCTGCGTTTTCTCAAAGCCTTTCGGCAAGACAAAATCAGGGCTAAAATCATGCAGTCTGAACACGCCATTAGTGAAAAGTACAAGAAACGTTTATTTCCATTGGTATTGGTTTTTTAAATAAGGTCTTAAAATTTAATTTGTATTTCTGAAAGTATGTTTGCTTGTATATCTTCATTCAATCTATTTGGATTGTCATGTGTCAATGGAATGAATTAGTAAATTGTGCACATGCTTTGTTCCCATTATTTTTTCCCTGAATGTCATGTTCTAGGCTCTGTATAAAATCCATATTACTGTTATAATATTGTAATCAATATTCATTCATTCATTTTCTTTCGGCTTAGTTCCTTTATCAGGGGTCGCCACAGCGGAATGAACTGCCATTTGTAATCTATATTTAAATTAAATTATATATATTTTTTAATCATAGAATCCAGGTTATGCTGGTCGGCAGGAGCTGCCTGAGAATTTGAAAATTCAGTTTCGCACAGTGGCTATGATGGTGCCTGACCGAGCCATCATCATGAGGGTGAAACTCGCCAGCGCAGGTTTTCGGGAAAATCAAGTCCTCAGCCGCAAGTTTTACACTCTGTATAAACTGTGTGAGGAACAGCTTTCCAAACAGGTACCCACAAATCATTGTCAACACAAAATTTAATGAGCTGGTAAGTTGTCATGAGGCCCTTTCGTTTCAGTGTAGTTGTTACATTTGGTTATACAGCAATGCATGTAATGCAGAATCAGTTTTATTATTATACTGATAATGCGCTATCAATAAAATCTTAAACCAAATGTGCTTTAGCATTGTAAATCCTGCTTTAAATAATTTTACATTTAATTACTTATTTACATTTGTCATTTTTACAATTTTTATGTATTTAAATTTGTTACACCATTTTAAATTATACAATAATTATACAAATGTTTGTTTTTCATGATTTTTTTATGAGTTAGTCATTGTCTTATTCTGAATAAGCTGGATAAAAAAATTAATAAAAAAGACATTTTTTATTTGTAGATGGTCATGACAGCTCTTGCTTATACTTTATTCAGACTTTTTGAATACTCAACAGGTCCATTATGACTTTGGCTTGAGGAACATCTTGTCTGTTTTGAGAACGTTGGGTGCTGTTAAGAGGTCCAATCCAACAGAGCCAGAAAAGACTGTGGTCATGAGAGTTCTGCGTGACATGAACCTCTCCAAACTGGTGAATTTAATCTAAATCTGATCAGAAATAACATTGTGAAGTAACAGTACAGATGTTTTTTTTTCACAAATACTCTCAGCAAATAACCCTGTTCTGATCTTCATTCAGGTTGATGAAGATGAGCCTCTGTTCATGAGTCTGATCAATGACCTGTTTCCGGGGATCATGCTGGATAAAGCTGGTTACCCTGACCTGGAAGCTGCTATCACCAAACAAGCTGAAGAAGCAGGACTGATTGCACACCCACCCTGGATTCTTAAACTTGTGCAACTGTATGAGACTCAGAGAGTGAGACACGGTTAGTCATTCATTATTCATTTGACAAATATATGTCACATGCTCAGATTACAGGAATACACAAAGTGGAGGCTGTAGTTATGTTTTTTCTCTTTACATACAGCTTAAGTCAGAATTATTAGCCCTCCCGCATTATTAGCCCCCCCCCCTAATATTTTTGCCCCAATTTCTATTTAATAGAAAGAAGATTTTTTTTCAACACATTTCTAACATAATAATTTTAATAACTGATTTCTAATAACTCATTTCTTTTATCTTTGCCATAATGACAGTTCATTATATTTCAGTAGATATTTTTTCAAGATACTAGTATTAAATTCAAGTTAAAGTGCAACTTAAAGGCTTAACTAGGATAATTAGGTTAATTAGGCAACTTAGGGTAATTAGGCAAATCATTTTATAACATAAAAAGTATCGAAAAAAATACTCATTCTAGAAGAAAAAAATATAAGAAATACAGTAAAAAATTCATTGCTTTGTTAAACATCATTTTGTAAATATTTGAAAAGGAAAGAAAAATCACAGGAAGGCTTACTATTTGACTTCTACTGTAGGTATGATGACCCTTGGTCCCAGTGGAACAGGAAAAACCACGTGTATCCACACGTTAATGAAAGCCATGACAGACTGTGGAAATCCTCACAAGGAAATGAGGATGAATCCCAAGGCCATCACTGCCTCCCAGATGTTTGGCACATTGGACGTGGCCACAAATGACTGGACAGATGGTATCTTCTCCACACTGTGGCGGAAAACTCTAAAATCCAAGAAGGTAAGAGAATTGTGTCACTTACGAAATTAAATGACATTCTTGGGTGACTTTAGCTGTTTTCCGTTTGGCTTAAAGTTATTGCACACTAAATCCTAAATTTTCTGCTGTTATTTCCGCATGCTAAAAAATAAACTCAACCTCAATTTGTGTCAATCGTACTGACACACTGCCTTAAAACTTTTGTCTGCCTTAAAAAAATTCTAATCAGGGTTTGATTTTTGCCATTTTTTCCATCCGAAATGGCTTTTGAACTGCTGTAGAAGCGTAAGGCAAAATGTGTGTATGTGTGTGTGTTTGCGTGTGTCTGTTTGTGTCTCCATACCTTAGACAAACTGCCAGTCACTGTTCAGGATCAATTTCCAGCATGCACAGGACGTCAACATGACATCAGATTACAAAGCAACTTCAAGGGGACGTTGCAGTTTGTTTGGAAATGAAAATCGGGTTGACATCAGAACCCAACGTCAGTGTCCAACATCCAACCAAATATCAACGTCTAATGATGTTACAGCTTGATGCTGTGTGGACGTTACCACGATGACGTCTGTCAGATGTTGGATTTTGGCTGCCATTACTGACGAATAAATGTCAGTATTTGGCGTCAATACAATTTTGGTTAGAGATGTTGTTTGACGTTGGTTTTTGGTCACTTTCCAACACAATGTAAAATCGACCAAATATGACGTCTTTATTGGACATCAAAATAACATTGTGCTAAGATGCTTGCTAGACATAAAATTTTGGTCACCCAACATCACGACCTAAATCTAACCTAATATTAATGTCTTATGGCGTTGTGTGCCTGCTGGGTTGGTTCACGGAAATTGGTGGTCAGGACCCAATATTTCTATTCTCTATAAGTAGGGAGAAGACAACAAAATCATCTTCACTACTCAAGGACTTTTTTACTTTTTTACTCATGAATTTTATATTGTTTGGCTAATTATTTTACAACAGATTAATTCATATGCATTGGATTCTGTGCGCAAGCTTTGTGTGCATGATGAATTTTTCAGATTTAAAAACAAAAAGAAAAACACATATAAAAATGTTAGACTTCAGTGTGCAAAGACCTTTACTTTTTATGACTTGGAATGGCGGTTTAACAAGTAATTAGAAATTTTATGAAATTACAATCTGGATCAAGGATTTGGTCTGTTTACACCTGCTCTCTTTGTGAAGTTTATTTATAAACAAATTTCGAGAGGATCACGTGCTTATGATTGTTCACAGCTGTTCCAACTTTAGCTAATGACTAATTATCCTATTAGACGATCCTTAACTCACTATAAATAACCAGACTTTTCTCATCTCAATATCTTCGTCTTGAAGAAACCCCCCCACCCAATCCTACTTTCCCTCCTTTCAAACAAGGTGGCCAGTGATTAGCGCTGTTGCCTCACAGCAAGAATGCCCCTGGTTTAATTCCCTTCCAAACCAGGCGAAATTTCTGTGCGGAGTTTTGCTCGTTCTCCCCGTGCTCGCGTAGGTTTTCCCTGGGTCCTCCGGTTTCCTCCCACAGTTCAAAAACAAGCACCCTAAACAATTAATGCAAACTATTTTAGCCAAGCTCTGAGTACACCTTATCAGCGTCCATAACTGACTCTTCATTCATTGATCTCAAGTCATTGAGATCTACCTGAGCTCAAACTCCCCTCTCGCCCTGCAACGGGAGCCCAGGGCTCGAGGATCTTATAAGCTCAGGGCTCTCTCCCAGGACAGCATGCCAAACAATCTTTATTATCAATCATCAGCTAAGTGTGAACTCTTGAAATGCGTTTTCTCGGATCGGATGGCTTTTTGATTTGTGAAAACGGCACCATTTGCATGTATGCTCTACATAATACATACATATGCAGGCCCGTAGCCAGCCTGGTACAAGGGGTGGTTCTTTTTCTCAAAATGTGGACCTTTTTGCAGTTATTCACCCCATTTACAATTACAAAAATAAAACATTTATTATTACAAAATAAATACTGTATTTTAGTGACGTTTTAAGCACTATTTTTAGCTATTTTTTCCTAATCATTTAGAATAAAGAAAAATGAATAAAAAATTATTTTTAAAGTACAAATTTATTACATCATGATTCATAATAAAAGAATGTTAAAGTTTTAAATTAAAAACTGTAGCCTATTGAACTGTAGCCTACAAACTGGCCAGAACATTCAACTGTCCGCAGTCAGAATTTGTCTATTTGAATAATAATAAAAAAAAAACATAATAATAAAAGAGCTTCACAATTGATCTAGCCTCTTTAGATTGATCTAGTCTTTAGAACCCCCCCGAACCCCCCCTGGCTACGGGCCTGATATGCGCTACAAAAATGTGTCTGCTAAACGGATATGATTTTGATTGTCAAATCCCGCACTATATGCAAATTTAAATTGCCTACCTTGACTTATATGGCATATCTGATGCTTATTTAATTAGTGTAATTTTTACAGAAATGTTAGCTATATAGCTTATTCAGCGTACAAAGGAGTTTTTATGTAGACTGCAGGGTTTGCACTTCACTCGTGTTTCAGTGAAACATCATTATAGGCTAAATGAAACATCTGTTTTATCTTACAGCTACGTGCTAAACATCATTCAAATCTGTTAAGGGTTTACGTTAAAACGTTTATAATATTCTCCCAAAAAGTAAAACTCTGTGCCTTTGTAAACCAAAGTAATGTTATATTTTTCTACATGTCCTTGATGCAACTCTGTTGTTAATGCTGTTATTTGATATGAACTTAACATTCTAACTTTATCATTTAATGGTTAATCATCAACAAAAATAGAATGAAATGAAAAAATCCAATAAAACAAAGCAAACATTGCAAATTTTCATCTGTGGCATTGCGTTGCGTTTTCCATTAATGCTGTTATATCTGACTATGTAACATAGCCTACTGTATGTAACACAATTGACAATTTCTGCCATGAAACTCTATGTGCCTGCAGGCTGATAGGTCACCTAATCTGCTCATCCATCAGGAGATTGGTTGCTGTCACCCCTCAGCAGCCAATGAGCTTGCATCTCATCATTTTAAATGCTCAGTGTTGTTCTACGCTATTATGGAGCAGCGTATTTTCGGAGACCCTCCTCCACCCCAGCTCCACCTGTGTTTAGCTCTGCTACGGGGGTTACATGTATATTATGTTTGCAGCAGCAGCATGTTATATTCTCGGATGGCATGTCTGTGAATATACTGGAAGTAGCAGTTCTCGATAATTGCTCTGCCATAATAATCAAAGCAGCAGCAGTGTAGCAGATCTATGCCTCCAAGACCAAACACATCAACATTGCTGTATTCATATTAATTACCATTCTAAATCCTGAGAGTGGTCATGACAGAAATGTTGTTTTAACAAACAGATGCATGTAGGCATGTGCCGTTTCATCTTTATCTAAAATGCATCTCAGACCACTTTCTAAAGTGGTTTAAGCGATTGGATTTACATCCGTCTCAAATGTGTCTCAGACAGCATTTACAACCGTCCTTTTCATCATAGGATAGCTATATGGCCAGAAAAAATGTGTAAATAGCCCCATGGTGCTCACTTGTAAATACTTATTACTTAAAGGTATATCATTTCACAGGGAGAGCACATATGGATTGTTCTCGATGGTCCAGTTGATGCCATCTGGATCGAAAATCTCAACTCTGTCTTAGACGACAACAAGACCCTCACCCTGGCCAATGGAGACCGAATACCAATGGCTCCCAACTGCAAGGTGGTTTTTGAGCCACACAACATTGACAATGCGTCTCCTGCCACCGTGTCCCGCAACGGAATGGTCTTCATGAGCTCCTCTGTTTTGGACTGGCAACCCATACTGCAGGCCTGGCTTAAAAAGATCCCGCCAATGCAGGCTGATGTGCTGCTGGCCGCCTTCAACTCGATCTATCAGGTGACCGCTAGACACAGTATTTATATACAGGTTGAGAAGGTATCTAGTAGTGTAAAGTGTTTACAACACAAATTCAAAAATAGATTAAGATTAGCTTGTAAACCATTTAAGCTGTTAAGTGTTTTATGCATATAAAAAGCTCTATTGATTTTTTTCTCTTTTGACATTGGCCCAGGAAAGGTCAGACAGAATTTTTTGCATAGTTTTTAAAAGTTCCCATTGACTATTGAGATATATAAAACCACTTAGGAAATATTGTTGGATTATTATTATTATTATTATTATTAATATTATTATATTTGTTTTACACACTCTTTTCAACAGGATTTGATGAATTTTGTCTTCACTGCCGTGTCCCCCAAAATGCAGCTGCTTGAATGCATGTACATAAAGCAGACCATTGATTTATTACAGGTAAATAGATATGTGAAGTCATTACATTTTATGGCTATGTTGAAAAAGCACCATTTACTTAAGTTGTTCCAAACCTTCCATAGCACAAAAGTAGATATTTTGAAGAATGTTGGAAACAAGTAGCCATTGACATCCACGGTGTGAAAAAATAAACTACCAGCAATTTTCCGGAAAGGTCTGTATATGTGAACAGGCCCTTTTTGAAAATAACTGTGTAAAGAACTATCGATAAAATGCTTATAATAAACCGCTATTTGTTTAATCTTTAAGCTCTGTTTCAGTTGCTTAACGCGTGTGCATGTGAAGGAGCCAGTGAGCGCCAGCACACACACATTATGTACATCTCGACATGTCAAAGTGTTCCTGCATATGTTTTCATACAAGTTGTTCACAATACTTATCCATCCACAAAATTTGTAATGTAGTCTTGTAAATGCTAAAGCTGTAAATAAAAGTAAAACCATCAAGAAAAGCTGGACTCCATCTACGTTTACAAATACAAGCGCTGCCGTTTATAGGTCATTTCTGGTAAATGATGTCAGAATTTAACGTTATTTTGGAATGGATATATCTTTGGATGCTATATATATATATATATATATATATATATATATATATATATATATATATATATATATATATATATATATATATATATATATATATATATATTTATATAACAGTTCTGTCTGGTTCTCAAATCTGATTGGCTGATAGCGGTGCGATATTCTGCAATATCAGAACTCCTACAGCCTTTTTACCCTTTGTGTATTACTCCGCCCACATACAACCAGCAAAAAGCAGACACTACAGATCTAAAGTTTAAAATATGCTTGCTCAACTGTTTTAACTGTCAGATTATGATTTCAATCCAATATGGAAGAAAGTAGTTCCACATACAAAAGGGTTTTTGAAACTTTTCGTGTTTAATTTTGTTTTTATATACACAATTATGCCGTCAAACTGTTGTATAAATCAATATCACACTCGTAGCAGTGCGATATGGCTGTATATCGGCACTGGTGGGGGCACTAAGGCACGCACATCGCACGCCTCCCACCAGTGCCGATGTACAGCCATATCGCACTGCTACTCGTGTGATATTGCTCATATATAAATATATATATATACTCTTTATGTATATATATATATAAAGTCATTCCAGAAATTTTCCGGATATTTACCGGTATCACTGTGTGAAAGGGGCTAATGTAAAACATTGACTACTGTTTTCCCAACTAGATGAAATACATGAAAGGGTGTGTAAATGATGACAGAATTTTAAATTTTTGGTGTTTGATTTTTTGTCCTTTAATGTAGATGATGTCTATCAACACTAAATGTACTCTTTTAATGTTAAGATGAAATGGCAAATGCTGTCTCCTTTGAAAAAGTAAAAAAAATATAAAGGTTTTTATTTGTTTAAAACAGGGCCTGTTGCCAGCCGTTGAAGAGAAGAACCTAAATGCGGCTCACATCAACCGCCTTTTCATTTTTGCTGTCATGTGGTCTGCTGGTGCTTTAATGGAGCTAGAGGATCGAGCCAAGATGGAGGTGTTTCTTAAAAAGCACAATGCCAGACTGGACCTTCCCAGCACACAGGGAGAACAGACCATCTTTGAGTTTTTGGTCAGTTCCACTGGAGAGTGGGATCTGTGGGCTACAAGGGTAAGACGATTAATAATAAGTGAATTTAAAGTGTGATGTTTAGTCAGTGGGGTGGCACGGTGGCTTAATGGTTAGCACTGTCGCCTCACAGCAAGAAGGTTGTTGGTTCGAGTCCCGGCTGGGCCAGTTGGCATTTCTGTGTGCAGTTTGCATGTTCTCCCAGTATTGGCGTGGGTTTCCTCCAAGTGCTCTGGGTTCCTTCCACAGTCCAAAGACATGCGCTATAGGTGAATTGAATAAACTAAATTGCCTGTTGTGTGTGTGTGTGTGTGTGTGTGTGTGTGTGTGTGTGTGTGTGAATAAATGAGTGTATGGGTGTTTCCCTTTAAAGGGTTGTGGCTGGAAGTGCAACCGCTGCGCAAAACATATGCTGGAATAGTTGGGGGTTCATACCACTGTGGCAGCTCCTGATAAATAATAGACCAGGGTTTTAAAAAGTCTAAGACAGTGGGCCTCCCTTTTGACACAACTTATCCATTGGCGCCCCCCTCCTCCCAAACACGCACGCACGCGCACACACACACACACACACACACACACACACACACACACACACACACACACATATATATATATATATATATATATATATATATATATATATATATATATATATATATATATATATATATATATATACACTATATATAAAGACACAGACAGATGCCAGACTGTTAACTCACTTTTATCATCATTTGCATGAAAGTGCAATTATTTACAGAGTAATAACAAGTATTTTAATATAACGTTTTTAAAACTAGGATGATGGTTCAATATGAATAGAACAGTTCCAAGAACTGTCCATCCCAGTCAAAACAGTGGAAGTTTAGTGGGTCTCATGCTGTCATTAGCCAAAATATTTTGACAAACCACACATAAAGGTCGTGGTTGATTAGCTGGTCCTGTCCACGCAAATCATAAACTCAAATACTGATCATCATATCGTTGTCTTTTGGGTTTAAGCCCTGAACTTGAAGGCTTTTGTGGCGAGGGGGCGTGGCCGAGCGCCGTGGGAACGGAGTGAGGCCACCGCGTAAGCACCTGCCTCAGATCCCACGGAAGGAGCTCTGGATCATAAAAGGAGGAACAAGGGCAGAGAAAGCCGAGAGAGGACCGGACCCGGACATATTTTACTTTTGCTTTCAGTTTGACGGCAGTCTCCGTGAGGATCTGCAGTCCGTTTGTTTTGGTTTAGACGGAGCTGCCGTCACTGTCATTAATAAATCACTTTAAAACTGCTTCGGTTCTCCGCCTCCTTCCCGGCGGCCAAAGGGCCGTGAACTTCATTACAGCTTTGAATCGGGGTGGGTCTCAGAAACCGACCCATTGTATTAGCAGGCATATAATAAACGTTTAAATATAATAAAAAATACATACAATAATTAAACTTAATAATTATATTTTTATTATATTATATTTTTTCCCGCGCCTCCCCTGACATGCTCTGGCACCCCCCGGGGGAGGCGCGCCTCACACTTTGAAAACCCCTGTAATAGACTAACCCCAAGGAAAATGAATAAATGAATGTTTAATTAGTGAATTTTAAGTATGATTTACAGGCATAAGTGTCTGTAATAATCTTTAATCATAACATTACAAGCCACACAAGGTTTCTTTGAGCCAGCTGTCCTGTTTTTCTTTTAATTCAGTGCATGAATGAGTCAATATTTGTCATGCTTTTTAATCAGACGTTTTAATTTTAGGTGCCAGAGTATATTTACCCCAAAGACTCGGTTCCTGACTACGCCTCCATTCTTGTACCCAATGTCGACAATATACGGACTGACTTCCTGATGCAAACCATCATGAAGCAAGGCAAAGCTGTGCTGCTTATTGGTGAACAAGGAACAGCCAAGACTGTCATGATAAAGGTGTGTGATTGGGTACTTTAGCCCATGCTAGACTGCCACTCATAGTTATGGGTGAGTTAGGGTTTATTTTATTTTTTTAGAATAGTTATATAGTTATATTTATAAGGGAAAAACTGAACTGATAAAAATGACAGTAAAGACGAAAATAAAGTATAAAAATGTTTTTAAAAATACAGTAGTTTTCACACAGAATACTTTTTTTGCATACATATTAAGTTTTCAGCGTTATATTTAATATAACGAATGTTTGTGAGAACAAAATCATACATAAACATTAAAAAAACATATTTTTAATACCTACAAATCTTTCAAATAGTAGTTTATATCTGAATTTAAACTTCCTGTGAAATTAAATAAAAAAAATTTAGATGTTAGTTTCAGTCTGTTAGTTAGTTTTAAGGATATCTGTTAGGTAAAGTAACAAAATTTGCATTTAGAAAATAAAAAATTAATTTAAACATCCAAAGCTTGTAGTTTGTCACTTCAGCCTAAATGGATCAACAATTTTGCTTACGTCAGCTCAGCTCAGTTTTTTATCAAATCTTGACCAATCAAATGCTCTCTAGTATCTGACAAGCCCCGCCCCCTTCAAGATGCTTCTTATTTGCTTTTCATTTGATGTGCTTGATCTCAAACACTCTCACTGGCAGACCTGTGATAAAAACGAAAGGCTATTGGCTTTTTTTTTTAAAGGGGAGGAGCTTCTCTATGTGCCACTTTCTCTTGATTTTTCAGTTTACATCAAACATTGAATAAAAAAATGTGCACTTCTAGGGACTTTTAACTAAATGCTTGCCTGAAAGCCTGAAATGTTCATTAAAAAGTTCTGAAAGTCATGTTTTCTGAACCTCCCCACAGGGCTACACCAGCAAGTATGACCCAGAAACCAATTTGAGTAAAAGCTTAAACTTTTCCTCGGCCACCCAGCCTGGCATGTTTCAGCAGACCATCGAAAGTTACATTGACAAGCGCATGGGCACCACCTATGGACCTCCTGGAGGAAAGAAGATGACGGTCTTTGTTGATGACATCAACATGCCGGTTATCAATGAGTGGGGCGATCAGGTAAGGAGTAAAGCTGTCATTTATCTAACCCTGTTTCCTCCTGATATTAAAAAGGGATGCAAATGGAGCACTCTGAGAACACTATATAGATGACCTGCCCACAAAGAAATATATGGCAATATATGCTAAATACATACATGACATACAAGTTCAACTTTTGATTTCACACACACACGCACACACACACACACATATATATGTATGTATGTATGTGTGTTTGTGTGTGTGTGTGTGTGTGTGTGTGTATATATATATATATATATATATATATATATATATATATATATATATATATATATATATATATATATATATATATATGCAAAATATTTTTAAAATTACAGTTTTTTTAACCATTGAAATGACAAATTTGTACGTATGTTCAAATATATTAACTATAATTTTATATATGTGTCCATGGCTATAATACTCACCGGCCACTTTATTAGGTACACTTTACTTGTACCAGGTTGGACCCCTTTTGCCTTCAGAACTGTCTTAATCCTTCGTTGCATAGATTCAACAAGGTACTGGAAATATTCCTCAGAGATTTTGGTCCATATTGACATGATAGCATTTTGTTGGCTGCACATCCATGATGCAAATCTCCTGTTCCACCAAAGCTTCTCTATGTGATTGAGATCTGGTGTATATGTAATTTTGATATACTCCTATATATCAGATTTCTACATGGGTGAACAGACATGGGCTTTGACTAATTATGTGTGGTCTGTTCTATAACAGTCTGAAGTTCAAACTTGTTTATGCTTCTATTTTATTGTGGTTTTAATAAAAACTAAAAAAAAAAAATGGGCCAATGCTTTAATATGGCAACCAATAATATATATATTTTATCTTATTCTCCTTAACTCAGCCACCACTCTTTTTGTTCATCTTTTAGATCACCAATGAGATTGTTCGTCAGCTGATGGTGCAAGGAGGTTTTTACAGCCTGGAACGGCCTGGCGAATTCACCACTGTGGTCGACTTGCAGCTGGTGGCTGCCATGATCCACCCTGGAGGAGGCCGCAATGATATCCCTCAGCGACTCAAACGCCAGTTCTGTGTGTTTAACTGCACTCTGCCATCCAACTCCTCCATAGATAAGATCTTCCACACACTGGCCAGTGGTTACTTTTGTGTAGAAAGAGGCTTCCCGGAAGAGGTGTGCTCTCTGGCTGCTGCCCTGGTCCCCACCACGAGGAAAGTGTGGCAAGCAGTCAAAGCTAAGGTACTGGTTTAGTTTTAGAATGTAGGTGTGGGATTCTGTTGGGCACTCTTGGGGTCCTTTTAAACATGCATACATTTTGTCTCAGCACTAGGCAGTCTACAATATTAGAGAATGGTGCCCTCTTGTGGTCTGTACACTACATTAAAAAGATAGTACACTCAAAAATGTAAATTCTTTCATCATTTACTCACCCTTCACTTGTTAGAATCTATTTGAGTGTCTTTCTGCTGAGAAAATAGAAGATAGTTTAAAGAATGCTGGTTGCTGGTATCCATTTGGTTCCATTGTAGTAAAACAAATACTAGAGCTTTTCTCACAATATCTTCTTTTTTGTGTTAAACAGAAAAAAAGAAACTCATAAATGTTTATAACCACATGTGAGAGTAGTATTTTGGGGTGAACTTTCCCATTAATATTGTTTAGCTCTAACCCATCACTGGAAAACATCCATACACACTTATTCACACACGAACACTACGGACAATCTAGCTTACCCAGTTCACCTATAGTGCATGTCTTTGGACTTGTGGGGGAAACCGGAGCACCCTAGGAAACCCACACGAACACGTGGAAAACATACAAACTCCACTCAAAAATGCCAACTGACCCAGCCGAGGCTCGAACCAGTGACCTTCTTGCTGTGAGGTGAATGTTCTATCCACTGCGCCACCATGACGCCCAATCATATACATGTAAACATTATTATCACATCCTGTAAATTATTTTTGGTTATTTAAGGGTTTTTTACATCAAGGGCAAGGGCACAAAGAGTGTTTAACATCCATGGAAACTTTTCATTAAACAGATCATTCTTAATAGTGAAACAGTATTCTTTTAAATATAAAATGTCCTTCACATAAAGAAACAATATATTTATTTTAAAAACTTTTCACTGAACCCAAACGTCTTTGGTGGTTATTAAAAATACATTACTGATTGATGTTACTGATCTTATTTTTTTATACTTACAAATATTTTTATTTCAGTAATGGTGCATTAAAGACAGCAAAGACACTTTTGCATTGCATGAACATTAAAAACATTCATACTTCATGTAAATGCTGTTCTTGAACTTACAGTATCCCAAAGCTGCATCACATTTCTCTTAAAAATATTACATATATATATATATATATATATATATATATATATATATATATATATATATATATATATATATATATATATACAGTTGAATTCAGATTAGCCCCCCTGAATTATTAGCGCCCCTGTTTATTTTTTTCCCCAATTTCTGTTTAATGGAGGGAAGATTGTTTCAACACATTTCTAAGCATAATAGCTTTAAAAACCTATTTCTAATAACTGATTTATTTTATCTTTGCCATGATGACAGTAAATCATATTTTACTTGATATTTTTCAAGACACTTATATACAGCTTAAAGTGACATTTAAAGGCTTAAGTAGGTTAATAAGGTGAACTAGGCAGGTTAGGGTAATTAGGCAAGTTATTGTATAACGATGGTTTGTTCTGTAGACTATCGAAAAAAAATAACTTAAAGGGGCTAATAATTTTGTCCCAAAAATAGTTTTTAAAAAATTCAAAACTGTTTTTATTCTTGCCAAAATAAAACCAATAAGACTTTTCCTAGAAGAAAAAATATTATCAGACATACTGTGAAAATTTCCTTGCTCTGTCAAACATCATTTGGGAAATATTTTAAAAAAGATCAAAAGGGGGCTAAAAATTCTGACTACAACTGTATATATATATATATATATATATATATATATATATATATATATATATATATATATATATACACACACACACACACACACACACACACACACACACACAGTCTTTATCTTTCACTTATTTCGAAGACACTACTGACCACGTTTACACGAACATCTGTAGTCTAGTTATTTGCCTTAATATACAATAATATAATTAAGGTGTTTACGTGAAGTGCTTTCATGTAAGAGTTCTCCTGTAAGACTTTAACTGCAGATCAGCAGTTTCACTCATGAACATTTCATTCATCCCCCCGTGAATAACTGGGGTTTTAGACGCAAATAAGGAATAAGGACTGGTGAGAGTGTTATGGAATTTAATAACGCACGCCAAATGGAAAGAAAAAAACTTCCGCATTTAACGATTTGTGTGTGTGTGGTGTGCAGTCCTTTACTGACAGTTATGTTTGGATCTTGTTGGAAAATATGGTGAAAAGTACATGACGGTAATAGTTTGACTTTGGTGTTTACTTCAATAATGCCACTGATATATGAATACTCCATGTCTTAATCCCATTTCTGATCAGTTCAGTTATGACTTTAGTCGGATTAAGGTAATCAAAAATCGCTGTTTGGAGCTTATGTAAGCCAGCAGTTCAAAATTCATGTTTTACTGAATAAACAGTTTGTAAACACAAGTACAGCTTATTGAACATAACTTATTTTTATTAACAATTATCATGGTAGAACAGTTTCTTAAGGAGTTTGAGATGCATTTTGGAAAACGGGAGATGAACCCCTGGTCTAATGTGCCACCTGGCTTGAGAAACCCGTTCTCAAAGACTTACTTTTAGTCATTATTTGGGTAGCACACATATTCTGAATACCTTCAGCAGAATTCAAATGAGCCATTGTAATCTAGATTAATTGCAAGATTTCAGTGAGATTAATCAAGATTAAAAAAATTAATTTATGCCCACCTATAACAAATTAATAAATATAAATAAAACAGTACTTGGAGACCAAAGCAGAATATTACAGAAAGATTTACAAAAACACTGATGACTGAACCAATATTACAGTTTCTTTTTACTATTACATAAACTCTTCCTAAACCATGTAAATCTTACAGCCCTGAACATTTGAAGGTTGTGTATATTAAGAAATTAATATTGTGATGTTTATATTGATTTCAGATGCTGCCTTCCCCTGCAAAGTTCCACTACATTTTTAACTTGCGTGATCTGAGCAGGATTTGGCAGGGGATCCTCACCGTGGGCTCAGAAGTGTGTCAGACGCCTCAACTGCTGGCGTCTCTTTTCCGCCACGAGTGTTCAAGGGTCATTGCTGACCGCTTCATTGATGAGAAGGACAGAGAGACGTTTGATGGCATTTTAGAGAGGGTGTGTAAACTAAATCCTGACCGGCTTCATGATCTTTTACCTCCTGCACAGGATGGCTACCTAAAGGTCCCAAGAAGTGCTTTGAAGTGTGCAGTTTTTTATTAGATGTTTGGCGTAATCTCAACTGAACGATGAAGAGAGGGTGGAATATAATTTTTTAAAAACAGCCAATAGCATTGTGGTTTATCACAGCTCTGCCAGTGAGAGTGCATGAGCGCATCAAATGTGAAGCGTCCTAATGGGGGCGGGGCATGTCAGATACTAGAGAGCACTTGATTGGTCACAATATGATGAGAAGTGCATCCAAGTTTTACATGTTTATATCAGTTTTATATTTCCTAAACATGATTTTTGTCATTGTTTTGTTGCACACTAGCTCATAGATATCTTAAAAACTAACATTACTATTGCTAACATCTAAAAAACTATTTTAATTTCATGGTACCTTTAATGCTTTAACAAATCTGTTTTTTTTTCTCTCAAGATCACAGCACAGGATCATGGTCCTAGTCTTCTGGAGCAGGGGCCATGGCAAGGGTATTTTGTGGACTTCCTGCGGGATGCTCCAGAGATGACAGGAGAGGAACCGGAAGACGCTGAAGAAGAGACACCAAAAGTCTATGAGCCCATTCCCACATTCAAGGCTTTATCTGAGCGCCTGTCTATGTTTCAAGAGCAGTATAATGAAGCTGTTAGAGGAGCAGCCATGGATCTGGTCTTCTTTGAGGTTAGTGGGGAAAAAATGACAATGTTAAAATGTTGTATAAAGTGGGCAGTGTTTTTTACGTTATGGCAATGCAATACCTTTTTCACTTCGGGGCCCACCTTCTTCTCTGATTAAGCTTTGAAGACATTTTCTTTTAATTTATCTTGATTAATTAGCAACAAACACAACATTTCTTTTGCCTTCTACTATTATTCTCTTTTTTTCTACAGCATTTTATAAAACAAAAACTACAAACTATTTCATAAATATATTTCATCACCTTAGAATTATAAGGTTCTTTCTGACATTTTTGGCCAAATTGAGTTATTCACCTATTCTTATTAAATGACAACGTATTTACATCATGTCATGTTTTTTTTTTTTAATAAGTTGTTTACACTTTAAGATCTTGGCTCTATAAGGTTCTTTCTCTAAGTCAGGGGTGTCCAAACTTGGTCCTGGAGGGCCGGTGTCCTGGAGAGTTTAGCTCCAACCCTAATCAAACACACCTGAACACGCTAATCAAGCTTACTAGATATACTGACAGCTTCCTGGCAGGTGTGTTGAAGCAAGTTGTATCTAAACCTAGCAGGACACCGGCCCTCCAGGACCAAGTTGCTCTAAGTCAATCAGCATATCAAATGCACGCATGAGGACCAATCAGTACCAGCTTTCTTTGTTATTCCACTGGACTGCTCTGTTGACAGCAGAAAGAAACACAAAATCAACTAAATTATGCCGCTCCACACAAAATTTAGAAGAAACCTCACTGTGCACTATTTTATAGACCTTATCAAGGACAGCAGTCTAAATATATATTCAGAATTAGTAGCCCCCTGAATTATCAGCCCCCCTGTTTAGTTTTCTCCCCAAATTATTTTAACGAAAAGATTTTTTCAACAAAAAATGTGTGTGAATGTTTCCCATAGATGGGTTGCGGCTGGAAGGGCATCTGCTGCATAAAAACGTCTTGGATAAGTTGGCAGTTCGTTCTCCTGTGGTGACCCCGGATTAATAAAGGGACCAAGCCAACAAGAAAATTAATGAATGAATTTCTAAAAATAATACTGTAGTTTTAATAACTAATTTCTAATAGCTCATTTATTTGATCTGCCGTGATGACAGAAAAATAATATTTAATTAGAACTTTTTCACTGTTTTACGCTAATAGTAGGTAATTTGCAATTGGATAATTGATAATAGATTATTTCCCTAATTTAGAAAAAAGTACAATGATAAAAAATAAAAATAAAAAGCTTCAAAATGAAAAAAAAAATCTCTAAAAATTGACAATTTGCAATAGATTTTGTTTGAATGTTTACTGTCATTAAATGCTATCTCACAGCAATTCATAACTTTTTGTTTTAGTGGCTAACTCTTAATTTAAATTCATGAATTTGTGCGATCTTATTCGTACAATTTTGTAGGATTTGCTGATCCCCAATGACATTTGGGTTTGGTGCCATGCTTCCTTATAAAAAGCATATATTTTCGTATGACTGAGGTTTCCTCATGAGATCAAGCTGGATTTTTATATATTAGATTTTCTTTGACATATATTTATGATAATCATTAAGAATCTGATTTAACTTTAATGTTAATCTGCATTTGGTTAATGTTAATCTACTTTGTCACAGGATGCCATGATCCATTTGATGAAAATATCCCGTATAATCCGGACGGCTCGTGGGAATGCACTACTGGTTGGAGTCGGAGGTTCTGGGAAACAGAGTCTCACCAGACTTGCATCCTTTATAGCTGGATACCAGAGCTTTCAAATCACACTGACAAGGTAACAATACTGCTCAGAGTTCTCTTGATTAGTTTGGATTAAATCAAAAATAAAATCAATAGATTTCGTTTGGGTTTGCTTAGTGTTTATGCTATAATTTCTAAAACCTAAAATCGGAAGCAAAAAAAAAAAAAAAAAAAAAAATATTGTTACGTCTTACACAAGTCTAGGGGAAAAATACAATGGACGCAACAATATTAATTTAAAAAGAGCACTAAACTGGGACCAGTCACAACACAACAACAAAGAGTAAAGTTCCAAAAGTTTATTTACAAAACCAAACACACAATGTTAAGGAAGCTCTAGCTTCAGGAGTGGACTAAAGCCAAAATAACAAACAAAACAGGGTTCTGTCTTGGAGTAAAGCCTCTAAATAAACTACTAGAAAACAATGATGAAAATCAACAACAAAACTACACTGACTCCCTGACTGACCTCAAAACAGGAGAAAAAGTCCAACAAAAAGCAATGGCCGTCCACCTCCTTACTGCTTCCTGGGGGAAAAAGCAAAAGAAAGAAATCAAAGTTTAAACTGTGGTACTGCTCTTAGCCACAACACAGAACAAGTACCAATCATACACAAATTGAATCTCAAATCACAACAGTTCAACAGTTGTCAACAGCTATCATTCAACTGAAACCCAGCTAGTGCTCTGGAGAAAGGTTCCTCTCTAGCTCCTTTCTCAGCATCCAAGTGTTTGGCCTGTGTTTTTATCCCCTCTCACGTCTCCATAGTAAGTGCACACAGCTGTGGGAAGTAATCAGCAACCTGCTTGAAACTCAGGAGGGGAGGAGTCAAGGTAACAAAAGAAAAACAGGGAAAAAAGACATTTGACAATATAAACAAAAATAACTTTAAACTACGTCTCTCAACGTAACACTCCCACCCATAAGTTACAAACAATTCCAACAACAACAAAAAAAAACATATATATTTTTATAATTGTTTGTAAACCTATGAACCAGCTACTTGTGACATTGTCCTACTGGTCTACACTATATACTCTAGAAAGAGCATCAGCAACAACATTTTTGGCTCCTTTCCAATGTTTAATATCCAAATTGTATTCCTGAACAATTAACGCCCACCGCATTAGTCGTTGGTTTGAATTACGCATTCTGGATAAGAATACTAAGGGGTTATGATCAGTATACACCACGACTGGATTACAACTACCACCCAAGTAGACCTCAAAGTGTTGCAAACCCAACAGCAAGGCTAGAGTTTCCTTTTCAATGGTACTGTAGCGCTGTTGACATTTTGTCAATTTCTTGGAGAAGAAACTCACAGGATGTTCTACACCAGTGGGGTCTTCTTGGAGAAGTACAGCTCCTACTCCAGAATTACTTGCATCCACCTGCAACTTGAATGGAAGGGTGAAATTTGGAGCAGACAGCACAGGAGCATGGCACAAAAGGTCTTTTGCAGCATTAAATGCATTAACACAGCCCACATCCCAAATGAACTTTTTAGAAGTGCTGAGGAGGTCTGTCAGTGGAGCAACTACAGAAGCAAAGTTTTTGCAAAAACTTCTGTAGTAGCCAACCATACCCAAGAATCTTCTTAGCTCTCGTTTGTTGGTGGGGACAGGAAAATCAAGTATGGCAGCAACTTTTCCTTCAACTGGCTTTACTTGTCCTTGGCCCACCTGTTTTCCAAGGTAAGTAACTACAGCCTTTGCAAACTCACATTTCACCAAGTTTAAAGTCAATGAAGCATCAGACAACTTTGTAAAAACTTGGTCAAGGGTGTTTAGATGATCTTCCCACTCGTCTGAATAGACCACCACATCATCTAAGTAAACTTCACAGTTGGCAACTTCTGACAATACACGCTGCATTAAACGCTGGAAGGTTGCAGGTGCGTTACGCATTCCAAAGGCCATCACAGAATACTGGAGGAAATTGTCAGGAGTGACAAAAGCAGATATCTCTGAAGCTCGAGGTGTCAACGGCACCTGCCAATAACCTTTCAACAAGTCAAGCTTGGTGACATAGCAAGCAGAGCCAACCCGGTCCACACAGTCCTCCATCCGAGGTAGCGGGAAGGAATCTGGTTTGGTGATATTATTTACCTTCCGGTAGTCAGTGCAAAAGCGGAAAGATAAATCAGCCTTGGGGACAAGTAAACATGGAGAGCTCCAAGGGCTCTGGCTGGGAGTTGCAAAACCATGCTGTAACAAGTAGTCAACTTCCCTCCTCATCACATCTCGTTTGAAAGGATTGACACGATAGGGATTTTGCTTGATGGGTAGAAATTCACCTACATCAATGTCATGCATGAGTATGGTGGTTTGACTTGGAACATCAGAGAACAGATTGGGATACTCGTTTATGAGCTCCACTATACTTGAACGCTGGTGCTGGGGCAAGTAATCAAGTTGGTAGTCCAAGTTAGCAAGTATAGCAGAATTATTCAATCGCATAGCTGACATTCGGTCCTCATTCACAATCAGATCATCCTCTGGGGAAAAGTATGCTGCAGTCAACACTGTAGGAACTGTAGTTAAGGTGCCAGGGTTAAGTGGTTCTTGTGCAGTGTCACTTACGATGTAGGATTTCAACATATTTATGTGACACACTCTAGTTTTCTTTCTACGGTCTGGTGTAGAGATGATATAATTGGTTTCACTCAGCTTCTTTTCGACAGTATATGGTCCAGTAAACTTCGACTTTGGTAGGGGGCCAACACAATCCAGAATCAGTCGTTCAAATGGTTCCCCCACGGCTGGAATTGGATGTAGCGGAGCAGATGGGATGGTTTGGTTAGGTTTTCCTGCAATTTGACACACTTGATTTAAGTCCTGGCCAAAAGAAATATCGAGAAATGCGTTTGAAGGTCTTGTTAACACCAAGATGTCCAGAAAGAGGATGCTCGTGGGCAAGCTGCAACACAAAAGATCGGTAAGTAGAGGGCAGAACAACCTGATAGATTGCTAAAGCATCATCCACATCACGATCCTTCCAGCGACGCATTAAAACATCATCTTCCCACATGAAAAAGATACGTGCATCACACTGCTCGCCTGGTTCGATGGCAGCTTCCACACAGGACTTAAGAGATGGATCAGACCTCTGAGATGCAGTCAAGTGTTCTTTATCCATTTTTAATGTCTCCACCTTAGAATCAGAGTTCAGCAAATCATTAGACACAGACTCAGGTTTAATCAATGAACATTCCATAGATTCAACTGTGGGATTGAGGAATGAGTCAGCCAAGTCTATGACTTCCTTCCATTTTTGGCTCTGTGCTCGAGTCACTACACAAGCAGGAAATGCAGAAGGGTACTGGATAGCAACATCAGATTCAAGTGACATATCTGGTTTATCCACAACAATTGGACAAGGGAAAACTTTACCACCCGCCAAGTCATTCCCCAGGATAAGGCTTACTCCTTCCACAGGCAGTTCAGCTCGTACTCCAAGAGGAATGGTGCCTGTAACCAAATCAGACTTTAGATGAACTGTATGCAATGGAACTTTTACACATCCCAATTCGATACCTCTGACTAACACATCAGTTCCGGCATACGTTTCTGGTGAAAATGGCAAAGCATCAGCTAGAATAAATGATTGCGAGGCTCCAGTATCTCTCAGAATTAAGATGGATTTGCCAATAGAGTCTTTGCTAAGGGAAACAGTGCCATTGAAAAGGAAAGGTTCATAACCTGTATTTAAGATGGAACTGGTATCAGGAACTGATACTGATTGAGCAAAAGCCACACCCTTAGATTTTGCAGTAGCGTTCTTCTGCTTCCAGGCTTTACAATCGGAAATCAGATGATTTGAATCAAGGCAGTAGAAACAAACACGCTTGTTACCAGAACGCTTCACTTCAGTTTTACGGCCTTTCTCTGGTATATCTCTTACATTGTTAGAGACCTCTTTCCCTGATTCAGGATCAAAGAACTGCCGCCTAGACTGACGTGAAGATGAAAAAACAGTCTTATGGGTCAACACAAATTCATCAGCTACCACAGCTGCTTCAGAGAGTGTACTCACTTTCTGCTCATTCAGATGAACCACAAGTGATTCAGGTGCACTATTTTTAAATTCCTCCAATAAAAAGAGCTCTTGCAATTCCTCAAGGTTTGTAACCTTACTAGAAAGACACCATTTTTCAAAAAGAGCCTTCTTTTCTCGTGCAAACTCTACATATGTCTGTCTGGCTGATTTCATTAATGTTCGAAAGCGTTGCCTATATGCTTCTGGCACCAATTCATAAGCTCTCAACACAGCTGCTTTTACAATCTCATAATCAAGAGACTGTTCAATAGAAAGTGACGAACATACTTCTTGTGCTTTACCTACTAAATTGCATTGCAAAAGCAACCCCCACATATCTTTTGGCCATCCCAGCTTTGTAGCAATACGTTCAAAGGCAGTAAAATAAGAGTCTACCTCTGCTTCTCTAAAAGGTGGAACAAGCTTAACATACTTCACAACATCAAAATTGGCTTGGGTATCATTACCTGAATCAAAATTAACAGTGCTAGACTGCAACTGTGAACTACTCAGCATTGGTGTAGAGGGAGCTCTAGTACGGGGGCGAGGAATAGGCTTAATGCGTAAAGCTTCTAACTCAAGCATTTTCAACTTAATGTCTCGGTCAGCTTCAACTTTAATTGTATGCAGATGCACTAACTGGAGCTCACGTTCTTGTTTTTTTAACTCCAACTCAAGCTCTTTCAATTTAACAGCAATCATAGGATCTAATGGGGATTCAGCAGACAACACAGCTTCTGAAGCAGAGATTTCACCCTCATCTCCCCCTTCATCAAAAACATTTGCCTGTGATTCATCTGGCAAAATACCTGCAGCGATTAGCTCATTATACAGCTCCTCTTTTATCAATTGCTTGGTAGTTTCTCGAGTCACTGAAATATTAAAGAAATCAGCAATCAGTAACAGATCTTTTTTTCTGCATCGATTAAAAACATCTGTAGATGGAGCAAGTGTAAATTCTGTCAAATCAAATTCCATTATGTGTCCATACACACACTCTTCCACACCAAAAAAAAAGCAGCCAAAGCGTTCTACTCAACACCGTATGCAAGATACAAGAATACAAATAGGTGTGATAATGGGAGATTCACCAATCCAGATAAACTACTGCAACAACCAAATATTGGTCCAAAAAATTTTTTAGTGAACGAGCCCCCAATAATATGTTACGTCTTACACAAGTCTAGGGGAAAAATACAATGGACGCAACAATATTAATTTAAAAAGAGCACTAAACTGGGACCAGTCACAACACAACAACAAAGAGTAAAGTTCCAAAAGTTTATTTACAAAACCAAACACACAATGTTAAGGAAGCTCTAGCTTCAGGAGTGGACTAAAGCCAAAATAACAAACAAAACAGGGTTCTGTCTTGGAGTAAAGCCTCTAAATAAACTACTAGAAAACAATGATGAAAATCAACAACAAAACTACACTGACTCCCTGACTGACCTCAAAACAGGAGAAAAAGTCCAACAAAAAGCAATGGCCGTCCACCTCCTTACTGCTTCCTGGGGGAAAAAGCAAAAGAAAGAAATCAAAGTTTAAACTGTGGTACTGCTCTTAGCCACAACACAGAACAAGTACCAATCATACACAAATTGAATCTCAAATCACAACAGTTCAACAGTTGTCAACAGCTATCATTCAACTGAAACCCAGCTAGTGCTCTGGAGAAAGGTTCCTCTCTAGCTCCTTTCTCAGCATCCAAGTGTTTGGCCTGTGTTTTTATCCCCTCTCACGTCTCCATAGTAAGTGCACACAGCTGTGGGAAGTAATCAGCAACCTGCTTGAAACTCAGGAGGGGAGGAGTCAAGGTAACAAAAGAAAAACAGGGAAAAAAGACATTTGACAATATAAACAAAAATAACTTTAAACTACGTCTCTCAACGTAACAATATATATATATATATATATATATATATATATATATATATATATATATATATATATATATATATATATATATAGCAATCTCACAAAAGGTTTATTAGACTAAAGTATTTTTATTTTATTTATTTATTTTTAGATATTTTCTATTTAAATTGTTTCATTGTTCATTACTATACCCTGGATTCATTTTTATAGTTGCATATTCTTGCAATATGTTTGGGATGAATACTAAGAAATACCTTGTAGTTTCCTAAATGGCCATGAAACCCTTAGCAGGGTGTTTTCACACCTCTAGTTTGGAAAAAGTCAGGAAAGTAGGTGTGTCCAGCTCTGTTTAGGTGGGAGTGTCGGGGGAGGGAAAGAGGGAAGGTGCGTAAAAATTTGCATATAAATGGGAGTTTCCGTTTAGGCATGCACTGATTTTCACAGAGGCAAAACAAACACAGACGCAGGGAAGAAAGACAGTGACTGTTTACATGGATGTCAGTAATTGAATTATTTGCCAAATTATTTAATGGTGGCACTTTTATTCAGGAACATTTTGTGCGTGCCCCCTGTGACAATTGTGACATTGCATGCAAGGAACTGCTAGAAAAGTCTAGTTTTAATTGAATGTTTGATAAGGCACTTTAAATGGGTGGAAAAAAAAACTCTCCATTTCTCGGTATCTTAGATGTACTCTGTAGGTAGCGTCAGAAAGCTGTGTGTATAAACTATCCTGTCACAAAATTCTACACAACGATAACAGTTTGATTTCAGTGTTTACATGTTTACACTCGGAGAGCAGCATTTACAGCGGATCTGTAAGTCCATAATATTGTAGTGATATTAAAGTACTGTAAGCTTAGCAACTTGGAAATCATTTTGACTAAGGTCTGTCTTTAAACACTGAAAGAGTACTGCTGACGATACGAACTTTGCTATCTGAATAAACAAACAAAGACCACTGATCGCTCACTTGCCAAATCTGTAGAGATAGAACAATCAACAGCAACTGGAACCACGTCTTTATTAAAAGGAGACGATGGGCAAATGCGGATTTCACCATTTCTAGATGCGAAAAGCTCTTGAGTAAAAGTTCCGTACAAACGTATTTCTGCCGCATGTGTTGCGTGCACTGTAATCCACATGTAAGTCCAGCTACACTCTCATAGCGAAAATGAAAACAAAACACATTTATAAACGCAACACTGACGACGCATGTCTCCAAACAATTCTTCTTCTTCCACTTGTTTTGGCAACACAATGTGGCGTCTCTCTGCCGTCTGAAGACTGTAACAAGTAAAACAGTCCTTGAAGCTTCATGCATATTAATGAAGTTGCACCTCATAGACAATAGAGCGCACTGATTGATTTGAACCATGTCTTTCTCATGAATTAATGCTGCACACTCAGAGACGTCACAAAGTACTCCCAGGGACATACATTCAGGCCCCGTTTACACTAGTGCGTTTTAGTTTTAAAACGGCGTTTTAGATCAAAAACGATCCGCGTCCACACTAGCGTTTTACCTAGCGTCTCTGAAGATATCTCCGTCCACACTACGCCACCAAAAACGTATATCACAAGACCATTTGCGCACTCTGGGCATGCGCGTTCTAGTATAAACAGAAACCATGCGTCTCGCTCGGCATTTGGTTATTGTTAGTTAACAAACGCCGGTTGAACATTAAACGAGATGGCAAAGAAAGCAAGAGAGTTATTTTTGTGGACAGACGACGAGGTCGAGTTGTTACTAAACGTAACAAGTAAATAATTGCACAATGGCGCCTAAAACAGACAATAGTGCAAACAACGCTCCCATTTCTGTGCCCATGTTTTTGTTTACAGTACTGTTTTCCGGTAGCGTTAAAGCCATGTGTTATAGTCATGTGATATAGGCTTGACAAATAAGGGAAGGATACGCAATGACACAAAAGCCCCAATCAGGTAGCGAATCTCAGCATCTATGTTTTCAGATGTCTCCGTTTTTCCTCATCCACAAGATGGAGCAGCAGCGTTTCAGAATGAAAACGGCCTCTCTAGCGTTTTCAAAGCACTCTGTTTTCGGCGCTCGAGAACTCCGGCGTAGTGTGGACGGATGGTGTATCCGTAGCAAACTTATGCGTTTTAAAACGAAAATGCATTAGTGTAAACGGGGCCTCAGTCTACACGCCGGAATACACACAAAAATTTGTCTCTAACCGGAAGAACGTTACTGCTCGAAATAATGCAAAAACAACCAATTTTCACTTTTTTGTGAAATATGTGTGTCCTATTAGTGTTTTTAGCAGCGTGGGACACATATATGACTGTCAACAGCTTAAAAAATTTGTTTTGGTGTTTCGTGACCCTTTAAGATGTAGTATTGATTCTTTATATTGTTGGATATGTTTTTTTTTTTTATAATCAGAAAGGTGATGGAATTTATCACCTTAAATTAATTATCACCTAATTTTATTTCTTCCCTTACAGAACCTACAATGTGAGCAATCTAATTGAGGACCTGAAAGCCCTGTACAGAATTGCAGGTTTGGAAGGAAAGGGCGTGACCTTCATCTTCACCGACAATGACATCAAAGATGAAGCATTTCTGGAGTACATGAACAACGTTCTGGCATCTGGTGAAGTCTCAAACCTGTTTGCCCGAGACGAGGTGGATGAGATCACCCAAAGTCTTATTCCAGCCATGAAGAAGGATCTCCCACGCTGCCCACCCACCATCGACAACCTCTACAACTACTTTCTATCCAGAGTACGCAGTAACCTGCATGTGGCTCTTTGCTTTTCTCCAGTTGGCGAGAAGTTGCGTTTGCGTGCCCTGAAGTTCCCCGGCCTCATCTCTGGGTGTACTGTGGACTGGTTCCAGCGATGGCCACGAGATGCTTTGGTAGCCGTGGCTCAGCACTTCCTCTCCAACTATTCACTGCGCTGCTCAGACGAGGTGAAGAGGAGTGTGGTGCAAACAATGGGAACGTTCCAAGACATGGTAGCTGAGATCTGCACAGAGTACTTCCAGCGCTTCAGACGTCAGACCTATGTGACGCCCAAATCCTACTTGACATTTATTAAGGGTTACCAGATGATTTACACGGAAAAGATTGAAAACGTGGGGGTGCTCGCTGAACGAATGAACACAGGTTTGCAATTGTATTTTTTACAGCTAAAATTACGTTTTATTACCACATTAGATTAAGAATTTTTGAGTTTTTGTTTTTTGTATTTTATAGTAACTTGTTTGAGTAAAATGTAATTTTGGTTTTGCTCTGAAAGCTCTTGATGATATTCAGGGCTTGAAATTGCGAACATTTTGGTCGCATATGCGCCCGAAAATTAATCAATGCGACCTCGTAATATATATGAGAGCATTAGTGCAACTGCATGTAATGGTTATAGTGAGACCTGTTATGATTTTGTCTAAAACCGTGCTGAATTGCACTTCCCTGCCACTATATTGGTTCATATTAGCTGTCATTCACTCATGGTATGGTCAGGTGACAGGGAAGGAGCTTTTATGACCACGGGAAATGCAAACGGCTGAAGAGTGAAAACTTAAAGCACACAGGTTTGCAAACCCCACCTAAAGTTAAGGCGCAGATGAGAGCGATCATGACGTGGTGAATATTGATCCGCCAGCTGAGATCAATCAAGTACGTGTTTTCGGAGAAGGCACCCGAATCTCGATGCGTTGCGTTTTACTGCATGTTCAGCGCAAATGTCCGCTAAAAGTCAAATCTAATACTGTACATATCATCGCCAAAGAAGCTCGCCTTTACTAAGTTTACAATGAAACTGCGGTTTATAACAAAGAGCAGTATTGCGCCGGTGGTCATCGCAAGAATCCTGCTCAACCTGCTCATAAATTGGGTCGGCTGACTCGCCTGCTTTTCCACAAACACAGAAAAATGAAGATCAGCTCAGACTAAACATTTAAATTGACACAAACTGAAACCAAAACTTTTAAAAAGTGATAGAAGTAAGACTTACTTTCTTTTGTCTATTCTTTCTTGTGGTGTATATTATTTTTTCTATTTATTTACTGATGACTGTTTTGCAGCTTTCAGCATTGAATTGAATTATGTATTATAATCTTTAGTTTGTTTTGTAGCAAAACTATTATTTATTAAATTGACATGCATATAAAAACAGCAGTACAAAGTAAATATTCTTACTGCAATGCTTCATTTTGTTTGATGCAAACCATACATTTATTTTTCATAAAGTAACAGACTTTTTATAGCAGATAACCTACATTCAAGCACATTCAAGGCAACATCATAATGAGAAATGTAATTCATTGTTACTATTATTGTCATTTTCATCATCATTAATATTCTATAATTATTAGACAGTAATTTTGGAATTATTGCACACAAATATCAATGTCATCTCAGCATTAGTTAGATAGTTGTTTCTGGTTTTTGTTAGTCCTAATCGATGTTGTTTTAAAATACAATAAATCCCTTAAAATACCATTTGCAGTGGTGCTCATTCATTTTTGGTAGGTGCTCCTAAATTTTTTTTGGTGCTCCTAAATTTTTTTTGCTGCTCCTAAATATTTGAAGTTGGGAGCACCGGTGCTACCATTTAGAGCATAAAATCAACATTGCAAAATGTGCTAAATGGCAATAATCAATTTTGTTTTATGAAACTTTATTAGACCTTTATCAAATAAAACAAACATTAACATATTAACATTAACATACAACATTACTTAAACACATACCTAGTAGATCCAGTATATATATATATATATATATATATATATATATATATATATATATATATATATATATATATATATATATATATATATATATAATATATATACAACAGTTCTGTCTGGTTCTCGTATCTGATTGTCTGATAGCCAAGAGATATTTAAAGAGCCCATATTATACATGAAATAGGGTCAAATTTTGGTTGTAAAGGTCTCCAACAACAGTCTAATATGCATGCAAGGACAAAAAACACTTTCATAGTCTAATAATCTTCATCTATTTTTACCTAATTATCCCAGCGACTCCTGTATGAATCGTCCAGTGATTCATTTGTTCCCAAACCCCTCCTTAGCGCGAAAATAATCTGCGCTGATTGGACCAATGACAGTCTGTTGCGATTGGTTGACACTGACTGACTTCAGAGAGAGACAGAGTGAAATTCCCAGCAGCTAATCAACAATATAGAAGTAGTCACAGTGCATACACGCTCGATAGTGTAAGGCGTGGATTTTAGCTGCCAGTGGTTGAATGTAAATACAGACGATGGACTTGAAAATACAGATGACTAACTATTTTATTGAGCAAAAACTCCAAGAACTGGCGAGGAGATCTCCTAGCTTGTCACACTCTGCTCTTTTCACAGACACACACACACACACATATTGCCCTCGTCCGCGCACACACACACACACATAACCCTCCTACAGACGACAATGTGCACACACACACACACACATAACCCTGGCTGAATCCCAATCTGCTTATAACTGCCCATTAACAGGAATATTTCTATATACACACTATTGTATGTATAGCTATATTACAGCATGTGCAAGTTGAAATGTAAACTAAGCATGTTGTTAAATAAGTGTATATATGTGTATCAATAGTGTTGTGATGCGATGCGGTACTAAAGTATCTGTTTAAATCTAGACTTTAACATCTTATTTATAGGTCTGGAGCGGCTCATGGAGGCTGAACTGTCAGTAAATGAGCTTCGTGTGGAGCTGAGAGAGAAGGAGAAGGTGTTGGAGGTGGCTAAACAGAAAGCTGGTGAAGTTCTGCAGGAGGTCACAGCCAAGGCACAAGCTGCAGAGAAGGTGAAGGCCCAGGTCCAGAAGGTGAAGGACAAAGCTCAGGCCATCGTGGATGAGATTGAAGGGGACAAGAAGGTGGCGGAGTCCAAACTTGAGGCTGCCAAACCAGCATTGGAAGCATCCGAGGCGGCTTTAAAGGTAAATGGAGGTCACTGAATAGCATCTCATGCTGACTTGAAGACTTACATTTAGTTGATCTTATCTCCTCTGTGGTTTTTAGACCATCAAGCCTGCAGATATCGCAACAGTACGTAAACTAGGAAAGCCTCCACATCTGATCATGCGGATCATGGACTGTGTGCTGCTGCTGTTCCAGCGGCGGGTTGATGGGGTCACCATGGACCCTGAGAGACCCTGTGTGAAACCTTCATGGGGTGAAGCTCTTAAACTGATGAATAACTCTGGATTCCTTAGCATGCTGCTCAACTTCAACAAGGTCAGGCAACACGGTGATGCTAATCAAACCTTTATTTTTGTAACGTGGAGACTGACACGGAGGGATCCATTTTGCAGTATTTATTAGACACAGTTCAAACACAAACATCCAACATGCACTAAAGTGCGAACTCACATCAACAGCATTCAATAAAGATCGTGGGGCTGGTGGCTGACAGACACAGAGTGATTTACCAGGCATAGATCAGTGGCAGGCGGCGTGGTTCAGAGTCCTTATAACAGGCGTAGGTCGTGGGCAGGCAGCTTGGTTCAAAGTCAGTGTAACAAGTGAGGGTCGTGGGCAGGCAGAAGACAACTCAGGGTCAGAAACAGTCCAGGGTAATGCACAGAAGATCAGGCAGGGAATAACGCTCAGAAATGTTGGCCGTGGCTGAACAAGACTTCGCAATGAACTGTGGTTTGAGTGTGGCTTATATAGGGAGCGTGGGTCGTTAACATGATTCAGATCAGGTGTGTGCACAATCAGTCTAGGTGGATGATGTAATGCTTAGAAGTCCGGGGATGGCGGCCTCTGCTGGCCAGCGAGGGGAATGACTGGGACCGAGTCGGTGACAATTTTGGATGTATTAGAAATATGGTGTGAAGTAGAGATCTGCGCGGGACTAAATTTTGAATCCCGCTCCCGCCCGCACCCGCCAAGTTTTAGCCCGAACCCCACCGCTCCCGCTTATATTAAGAATTTATTGTCCCGCTGCCCGACCCGCCCCGTTTTCTAAAGAGCGGGGGAGAACAAAACCGAAAATCCCCCAGCTATACAGTCCAGACAGCCAAGCTGTCTGTATAATCACACACACACACACACACACACAGCACCAAGCACACACACACAGACAAATCTCTCTCTCTCATACGCGCGCGCACTAACACACACACAAGCACCAAGCAGACACACAGGCGTTTGCTATTATATCAACTCAAAGGCTTGTAATACCATGTATCAAGTACCAATGTAAAACCAAAAGGTTTTATATAAAGGTATATAAATACTGAGTCGCGCCAGCTCCGGGCCGCTGCGCACATTACTCTCGGGCCGATTCCGGCGCGGATGCGGCAGCGTCGGCTCGCTTATGGCCGCCGCATCTGGCCCGATTGATTCGGGCCAAAATCGGGCAGTGAGTCCACAAGCATCCGGAGTCCGGCAGCCGGAGCCGGGCTGAGTGGTAAGTCTCCGGCAGGCGAGAATCTAGCCGGAACTGGCCCGAGTGTATTTTGCTATCTGGGAAAGCTCTCTCTCTCTCTCTCTCTCTCTCTCTCATTCGCATAGCAATATCCGCGATATTGCTAGACAACCCGCTCCCGTCCCAAATTAAACCCATTACCGACCGCTCCCGCGATTTATTCGGAAATTTATTCGGAATGCAGACCTCTAGTGTGAAGCTACACTGGCCTCATGGTTCAGCCAACTGACCCAGCCGAGGCTCAAACCAGCGACCTTTTTTCTATGAGGCAATTGTGCTACCCACTGCACCACTGTGATGCCCCTCAATTTGATCATGTTATTCTTATTAATTGTCTTATTTATCTAAACCTTTTGAGGCCCTTTGATTTAGAACAGTTGATCTACATGGATCTCCATGATTATTTGGTGATGGCCATTTGAGCTCTTTAGCTGTTCAAATGGAAACCCCCACATATATATTTATACACTGGACTTTATTAATATAGACTTTCTGCCATTCACATTATCACTGATGGAGTGCCCTCTGGGTTGTGGGTCAGTGGTTGCTGGAACATGCATCTGTTCAGACTTTGTAAACAGGATTATGGTGTCCCGGTAATGATCCAAGTTTAGAGCAGCCTTAGGCCACTGTGACACAGCTACACAGCAGCAGTCAAAGTCAGATAGTTAGCACAATCTCAGTGGACTCAACAGTAGAACAGAAATAAAGCAAAGATTAAACATCCTAATCTCCATCTGACCTCATCTAACCTTTGATTTTCAGTCAAAACGATTACAGTTTTAGTCACTATTGGTTTCATAATTGAGTTTAGACTGCAGAATAGATTCTCACTGTGTAAAAGCATAACACTTTCCTTGACATTTCTGTTTAAAGGACACTATTACAGAAGAGGTGGTTGAGCTGCTTTCTCCATATCTGGCGATGGAAGACTATAACCTAGAAACAGCTAAAAGAACCTGTGGTAATGTGGCAGGTCTCTGTTCCTGGACTGAAGCGATGGTGGAATTCTTTGGCATCAATAAGGAAGTTCTGCCCTTAAAGGTCATATTCATAGTCTGCACAAGTCATTCTGTAATATGTAATTAAGTATTTAATAAAGGTTTCTTGTGCTCAAGGCTGACAAATACTTTTTCATGTCATGGTTAAAATCTTGAAATGTGTTGTTTTGTATGACAGGCTAATTTGAAGCTTCAAGAGGCTCGTTTGACTGTAGCACAGGATGAACTATCAAGAGCCCAGGAACAACTGGATGCTAAGCAGAAGGAACTGGACGATGCTCAGGTGTTGCATAGGTGTCAATTTTTCAATAAATAATGAATTAATAAAAAAGCTTTCAATTGATAGATTTTAGGATAGAACAATGTTTGGCTGAGAAAAAAAAAATAGATTTGAAATTCTGCATTCTGAAGTGCTGTTGAGAGATTTGCTTTCAACATGCTTTAAGCAATGCATATTACTATTTTAGTTTTAAATTTTTTAAATATATTTACAGTAGAACATTTACAAATGCATCCATGAAGCGTGATCTTAATATTCTTTACTTAATATTCTTATGATTTTTGACACAAAATAAAAATCATTAGTTTTGACCCTACAATATGTTTTTGGCTATTGCCACATATATTGTTTGTGCAACTTAAGGTTTTGTGCTCAATGGTCACATAAATATAATAAGGGCTGGGAATCGAGAACCAGTTCTATTAAAAAAAAGAAATGTAGAAACTAATAATCTTCATGACTTTTCAATCCACAACAATTGACAGTTTCATAAGTCATATTTTTTATTTTATTTATATACAGTTGAAGTCAGAATTATTAGCCCTCCTTTGAATTTTATTTTTCATTTTTAAATGTTTTCCCAAGAAGCAAGGAAATTTCCACAGTATGTCTGATAATATTTTTCTTCTGGAGAAAGTCTTATTTGTTTTATTTCAGCTAGAATAAAAGCAGCTTTTATTTTTTTTAAAAGGCATTTTAAGATTAAAATTTTTAGCCCCTTCAAGCTAGATTTTTTTCGATAGTCTACAGAACAAATCGTTATACAGTAACTTGCCTAATTATCCTAACCTGCATAGTTACCCCAATTAACCTAGTTAACTAGTTAAGCCTTTAAATGTCACTTTAAGCTGTATAGAAGTGTCTTGAAAAATATCTAGTCAAATATTATTTATTGTCATCATGGCAAAGATAAAATAAATCAGTTAATAGATATGAGGTATTAAAACTATTATGTTTAAAAATGTGTTGAAAACTGCTCTACATTAAACAGAAATTGGAAAGAAAATAATGATTCAGGGGGTAATAGTTCATCTGTAACTATATATATATATATACAAGTAAATTCAGAATTATTAGCCCCCCGTTGAATTTTTTCTTCCTTTTTAAATATTTCCCGAATTATGTTTAACAGAGCAAGGAAATTTTCACAGTATGTCTGATAATGTTTTTTTCTTCTGGAGAAAGTGTTATTTGTTTTATTTCAGCTAAAATAAAAGCAGTAATTAATTTTTTAAACACCATTTGAAGGACAAAATTATTAGCCTCTTTAAGCTAATTTTTTCCTGACTGTCTACAGAACAAACCATCGTTATAGAATAACTTGTTACTAATTACCCTAACCTGCCTAGATAACCTAATTACCTTAGTTAAACCTTTAAACGTCACTTTAAGCTGTATAGAAGTGTCTTGAAAAATATTAAATCAAATATTATTTACTACCATCATGGCAAGATAAAATAAATAAAATAAATCAGTTAATAGAAATGAGTTATTAAAATTATTATGTTTAGAAATGATGTTAAAAAAATCTGTTAAACAAAAATTGGGGAAAAAATAAACAGGGGATCTAATAACTCAGGGGGGCTAATAATTCTGACTTCAACTATATATATATATATATATATATATATATATATATATATATATATATATATATATATATATATATATATATATATATATATGTATATATATATATATATATATATATATATATATATATATATATATATATATAAACAGTAAATATAGCATCTGTTGATTGAATTTTTATTTGTAATTGTGAAATTCAAGTTCTTTAAAGCTCTTAAATGGATGTAAATGCACACATTTACACAGGCGATGTATGACGCTGCCATGAAGGAAAAGCAGGACCTGCTAGATGATGCCGAGGCATGCAAAAAGAAAATGTCCAATGCCGTGGCACTTATAGATGGACTTGGTGGAGAAAAGGTTTCAAATTCTTTCCTTTTGGCTTTAAAGTACAATTAATGAGAGCTTGCACTGCACGTTCACTGCAAGATTTAAATAATGCATAAATCAACTAAACAGGCAAACTGTGCATGTGCTAATGTGTTTGTCTTAGATTCGCTGGACAGAGAGCAGTGCTCAGTTTGAGAGGCAAATCAAAGATATGGTCGGTGACGTGTTACTTGCCACTGGATTTCTGTCCTACTCTGGACCTTTCAACCAAGAGTATCGAACTCTTCTCATGCAACAGTGGAAGAAAGAGATGGATAGCAGGCACATACCTTACAGCGAGGTATGTTCATTTGAACATAAAAATCCGGGTAACACATTACTTGAAGAGGGTGTTCATAAGAAGCCTTTAATGAAACCTTTATAATTATGATACGACACATGTCATGAATGTAAATGAGAATGCATGCATGCTTATAACAAATGTCATCAAGTGTCATTCACTCAGTCATGACATTTTTAATGCAAAGATGACATTTAGTTATGGCAACATGATATAAACATACTTCACAACCTTTTTTGTCTTTGTTATGACAACTTGACATTACCACAATGACAAAACTTGTCATAAATCTGTCATAAACATGATTGCTTTGAAGCCATTATAAATATGTCATGAATTTTAAAAGTCAATTATTTTTGACCTTTTTCCTACCTTTTTCAGGTTTTATTAACAAAAACAGATTGTTCCTCTGAAAAAAAAGTGATCAGAAAAAATATTTATGATGCAGTTGTAATGCCGTTATGACAATCATGTTTATGACAGATTTATGACAAATATTGTCAAGGTGACATGACAAACATGATATAACTGAGCAAATGACACTTAATAACAGTTATAATAGGCATGCATATAATCTCATTCACATTCATGATATGTGTCATGTCATGATTATTCAAATTTTTTTTAATAACAGTCTTATGAACACCTCTTCAAGTGAAGTGTTACCAAAATTGGTTATTCCATCAAGCTTGTTTTTACAGCTTTTAAATCTTATACAATGGTTTTCCCCCCAGAACCTGAATCTGATCAATATGCTGGTGGATAACGCCACTATAGGAGAATGGAACCTGCAGGGTCTCCCCAATGATGACCTGTCCATTCAGAATGGCATCATCGTGACAAAAGCTTCTCGTTATCCTTTACTGATTGATCCACAGGGCCAGGGCAAGATCTGGATCAAGAATCGTGAACAGAGTAATGACCTACAGGTAAGATTTGCAAATCCATTTACATGACAACATTTTCAGCCAAAAGCTGGAAATTCTTTATTGTCTTTGCCTGTTCGTTTAAAAGACAACTGTTTTTTTGTTTTTTTGCCACCAGGTGACATCTCTTAACCACAAATATTTCCGAACTCACCTGGAGGACTGTCTGTCCCAGGGCAAACCTTTGCTTTTAGAGGATGTTGGGGAAGAGCTTGATCCAGTGCTGGATAACATTCTGGAGAAGAACTTCATAAAGACTGGAAAAACCTCTAAAGTATGTAACTTATTGTATAGAGTAATATTTGATCAAAACTTTATCTAATACTGACTTTGTTTTTCATGTTAGGTTAAAGTCGGGGACAAAGAAGTGGACGTTATGGAGACGTTTACTCTGTACATAACAACTAAACTGGCCAACCCTGCATATAGTCCAGAGATCAATGCGAAGACAGGAGTGGTGGATTTTACTGTCACTATGAAGGGCTTGGAAGACCAGTTACTTGGCAGAGTCATTCTCATAGAAAAAAAGGTAAGTGCCATTAAAAGGATAGTTCACCTAAAAATTATAATTTGCTGAGAAATTACTCACGATCAGATCATCCTTTATTAAATTTTTTTTCTTCAGTAGAACTTCCTTGGTGATTCTTAAAATGAAATTTAATGACTACCAGCATTTTGAAAAACAAAAAGCTAAATTAATACTCGCGGCTCCTGACTATACAGTGCATCCGGAAAGTATTCATAACACTTTTTATGTTACAGTCTCATTGCAAAATGGATTAAACTAATTTATTTCCTTAAAATTCTACACACAATACCCCATTATGACAATGTGAAAAAAGATTTTTTTGAAATTGTTGCAAATTTTTTTCAAAATAAAAAAGGTGAAAAATCACATGTACATCAGTATTCACAGCCTTTGCTCAATACTTTATTGATGCACCTTTGGCAGCAATTACAGTCTCAAGTCTTTTTAAATATGATGCCACAAGCTTGGCACACCTGTCTTTGGGAATTTTTGGCCATTCTTCTTTGCAGTACCCCTCAAGCTCTATCAGGCTGGATGGGACGCGATAGTGTACAGCCATTTTCAGGTGTCTCCAAAGATGTTCAATAGGTTTTAGGTCTGGGCTCTGGCTGGGCCACTCAATGACATTCAAAGAGTTGTTGTGAAGCCACTCCATTGATATTTAAGCGGGGTACTTAAACTCATTGTCCTGCTGGAAGATGAACCATCGCCCCAGTTTGAGGTCAAGAGCACTCAAGAGCAGGTTTTCATTCAGGATGTCTCTGTACATTGCTGCATTCATCTTTCCCTCTATCCTGACTAGTCTTCCAGTTCCTGCTGCTGAAAAACATCCCTACAGCATGATCCTGCCACCACCATGGTATTAACCTGTTGATGATCAGTGCCTGGTTATCTCCCAACATAACGCCTGGTATCCACTCCAAAGAGTTGAATTTTCATCCCATCAGACCAGAGGATTTAGTTTCTTATGGTCTGAGAGTCCTTTAGATGCCGTTTGGCAATTCCAGGCAGGGTGTGACTTCCGTCTGGCCACTCTACCTCTCTACCACTCTTGGTGGATTGCTGCACAGATGGTTGTCCTTCTGCAATGTTCTCCTCTCTCCACAGAAGAACGCTGGAGCTCAGACAGAGTGACCATCGGGTTATTGATCACCTCCTTGACTAAGGCCCTTCTCCCCCAATCACTCAGCTTAGATGGCTGGCCAGCTCTTAGAAGATACCTGGTGGTTCCAAACATCCTCTACTTACGGATGATAGAGGCCACTGTGCTCATTAGACCTTTTGGATCAGCAGAAATTTTCTGTAACCTTCCTCAGCCTTGTGCCTCGAGACAATCCTGTCTCGGAGGTCTACAGACAATTCCTTTGTCTTCATGCTTGGTTTGTGCTTTGACATGCACTGTCAACCCTGGGACCTTATATAGACAGGTGTATGCCTTTTTAAATCATGTCCAATTAAGTCCAATTAAGCTGAAACAACTCAAGAATGATCAGTGGAAGCAGAATGTACCTGAGCTCAACTTAAAGCTGCACGGCAAAGGCTGTGAATACTTCTGTGCATGTGATTTTTCAGGTTTGTTTTTTTGTGATAAAATTGCAACTATTTTTTGCATAATATTATAGTTATTACATATATGTAGACAGTTTTTTTTATTTCGTTAGATTTTTTAAAAAAGTTTTTAGTGATTATTTTTGGCAAATTAGCTTTAATTAATTTTATTAATAAATTAAATAATAAATTTTTTTAATAATTACTGTACATGGCAAGTAGATGCTTTGATAACTACATGATTTCTAAAATATTTTACTTTATTTTTATTCTTGCTATTTTTCATTTAAGTGGCACAATTGTTTTTTTTTTTTTTCATTTTAGTTTAATTTAACTACCTGATCTACCTGATTGTTAACCCTGATTTCAGAAACATGTTTTAAATATTAACTTAGTTTATTTGCATTGCATTAATAATATTTGAATACTATGTACATAATATTAAAACCACCATAGTATTAAGACCAAATTAAATTTCTGTTTTTTATTATTTTCCAATTAAGGAAATGGAGGCTGAACGTGTGAAGCTCTTGGAGGAAGTGACATCAAACAAGAGGAAGATGCAGGAGTTGGAGAGCAACCTTCTGTACAGGCTGACCAGCATTCAAGGCTCTCTAGTCGAGGACGAGTCTCTTATCGAAGTGCTCAAAGTCACAAAGACTACTGCACAGGAGGTACGTCCTCTTTTTTATTTATTTATTTATTATTGTTATTATTTTTATATATACAATTTTAACAATGCAGATTAAAAAAAGGAAAAAAATCATCTATAAACATCTATATATCATCTAAATATTCATCTCAGTGCATAAAATTTAGCAAACAAGAAAAATAGATAAAAAGAATAAGTAAATAGTTACATTTAGCATGTATCATCCTTCATTTTTAAACTGAGGCAGCTGTAATATTGTTATATCTTATCTAAAGTTTAGCCTCCACCTTTTATGAATGAAATGGAGTCTGTTTTAAACTCTAGGTGAGTCAAAAGCTGACAGTTGCTGCAGAGACAGAAATTAACATCAACCACGCTCGAGAGGAGTACCGTCCAGTGGCCACCAGAGGGAGCATCCTGTATTTCCTGATTGTGGAGATGAGTCTGGTCAATGTGATGTACCAAACCTCCCTCCGCCAGTTCCTGGGCATCTTTGACATGTCGATGGAGAAGTCGCCGAAGTCTCAGGTTACAGCCAAAAGACTTGAAAACATCATGGAGTTCCTCACTTTCGAAGTGTTTCGCTACACAGCTCGAGGGCTCTATGAAGATCACAAGTTCCTTTTCACGCTGCTTCTGGCCTTGAAAATAGACCTGCAGACCAAAAATATTTCCCACAACGAGTTGCAGACATTCATCAAAGGTTTGGACCAAGTTTTTATACTAATTTTAAGGGTGATATGTTAAATCAACTGCACAATTCCCATATAGAAATGTTGTGTATGACAGTATGCAGATTACATACAGTACACGACATTCAAGTTCCTATTGTCATATTTTCAACATATACTTCTTAATAATATGCAAAAATGCCAATTTACAAATATTTATATATACTGTACTGTGCAAAGGTTTAGTTCACCACCAGCCTAAGGCTTTTGCACAAATCTATCTATCTAAAAGCACTGTCGCCTCACAGCAAGAAGGTCGCTGGTTCGAGTCCTGGCTGGACCAGTTGCCATTTCTGTATGGAGATTGCAAGTTCTCTGCATGTTCTATTGGGTTTTCTCCAGGTGCTCCGGTTTCCCCCACAGTCTAAAGACATTAGATTAACTAAATTGGATGTAGTGTATGAGTGTTTGTGTCAATCTGAGAGTGTATGGGTATTTTCCAGTACTGGGTTGTGGCTGGAAGGGTATCCGCTGTGTAAAACATATGCTGGAATAGTTGGTGGTTCATTCCCCTGTAACGGCCCTTATAAATAAAGGGACTCAGCCGAAGGAAAATTAATGAATGCACAAATTATTCAGAACAAATTTTTTTTGGAATCAAAAGACTAGCTTCAACATACTGCCTATGATATTGCCTATACATGCTCTCTATAATTTTCAGGTCTGGACTCTGTGTTGGCCATTTCATGCCTGTCTTTGTTTCATCAGCTGTTTTTCTCTCCAAATATGAATTCATTACATTAGCAGTCTGTTTGGGATCATTATCATGCTGAAAATAAAACTATTACAAATGAGGTGCTTTCAATCTTTGGGCCTGTATATATGCTCCCCCTGGCTTCCGTTTTCAATAAACAAAGTTTCCTTTCATCTATATACAGATGACACTCTATTTTCCTTTACAACCCCTGCTGGCTTGATTAGATGAGCTTAAATTTTGGCTCTCATGCAATTTTTTTAAATTTAAACGAAAATAAAACTGAAGTGATTGTTTTTGCGCACAAAGAAAACTCTCTAGCTGCTTTTCCACTATCGTGCCAAACCGTTCTAAGAACACTTCGGTACGGTTACGGTTGTTTCTCCACTTGAGCCTGGAACGGCGCGGCACGATTACAAACCGTTCTCGGCCCGGAATTCTCGGCACGGTTAGACAACCGTGCTGAACTGTGCTGACAGATTCTGTGTGTTGACGTCGCGACTCGGTTGCTAAGCTACCACAGCTGGCTCAGCAGAAGCGCGCTAGTCATCAGACATCCTCAATAAACTACAGTGCATTTAATATAAAATAATGATCCAGGTCTAAACGATACAGTTTGAAAAGGGTTTTAAAACCATAGAGCATCCCTGGCAGAGAAGTGAATAACTCATCACATTCTAACGAAGATATTTTATTCATTAAAGTTATTATTTTATTGACTTGAATACAGACCTACTTCGCCTGCCTGAATGTGAGTTTATTGCACGCAGCGCTGTATTTCACAGCACAAAACTCGCTCTGATCCGGGAGAGACATGCCAACGACTTGCGCTGCTGACTTTTTTTTCCTGCTGCGCATCGAATAAAGCGAATAAAATCACGCTTTGCATCGTCGATGTCCAAATTCCACAACAACATCACTATATCCATGGAACACGAACTTGCAGACTCTTTTAACAACGAGGAAATAATTGCACTTTTTAATTCAAAGCCAGGACAGCTTGTTAATACCGGCGAGACCACCTGAAGGACGGCGTGTTCGTGTTGTAATGTCGGCCGTCCAAAAGACTTTGCTTGAAAGCTTTACGGAGCGGCACTGTAACTGTCCAAGGTACTGTTTAATGATTTATATTATAGCATATGCACTAATAAACAAGTAAAAAGAATGAATAAATTAAATAAATATGGATTCTTAAATGTCAGTATTGCTTTTACTCAAAAAAATATCAATACGTTTTGACAAATGTTTTATAAAAATAAAATGAGCAATTTTCATCATTTCAGCTATAGGCAATTATATGATTCAGCTATACATAAGTTATATGACATTTATGAGGCATGTAACATGTTTCTGTGTTTTTTTTTTTTTTTGTGGTGATCTTTAATATAGCTTGGTCTAGCAATATTTCGCCTACAGCTTGTTAGTTAATAATGAACACAAAAATAATTATAAAAATAAAAATAAAATGATCAAAATAAAAAGATAATAAAGCAGCATTTTAGTGCTTTATATGCTTTAAATCCTGCAACATATGTGTTGTTTCATATTCGTTTTTTTCACTTGCTGCATTCGTTATTTAATGTTTGAATAGTAAAACAAATAACAGCCATCGCTTAAATGGTTTCATTTTACTATCAAAATGTAGTATATTTTATATCATTATCAACTTTTGATATAAATACGCAGTGTAATTTAATTAATTGTTAAAAATGAAATAATTTATGTGCTGTGTTTTTATTAGTGAAAGTGCCCGCTCACCTTTGACAAGGCCTGTCCAAAATGATATTTTTGCCACTATAATGCAAATGCACTATTATTGTTGTCTTATCATTGTTTTTTTTTCTGTTATGTTCAGAGATTTTAAATATTATTTATTTCCCCTCCAATTATTTTTAATCATCACGTTACATTTTGGTAATTTTCCCTCCAAATAAAATTTAGCCAGAGCTGCGCAACATATAAATAAATAAGGGTGCACATTTAGCACCCCTATTTGATAGAGCGGCATAACAGTGTTTAGTCACATGCTTTTGCTTTTATGAAAAATAAATAAATAAATAGTTTCGGCTCTTAACTTAAATTGAACAAAGGGAGCCGTTTACATTGCGTTACCAAGGCAACTACTGATGCGTTTTGTGTAATGTTTAAAAGAGCTTTGTCGCAGCACGACAGTGGAAAATGAAACCGTATCCGTGCTGTCTGGCCCGGTTTGGCACGGAATGGAACAGTTCTGTTTCAAGAACGATTCAGCACGATAGTGGAAAAGCGGCTTCTGTTAAATGTCAATGTGGGATCTTTAGCCCCACATATTACCCAGTGTGCAAGAAATCTCGCTGTTATGTTTGATGAATACTCAAAATTCGACAAACAGATTAGTACTGTTGTAAAATCCAGCTTTTACCACCTCAGACAACTGTCTAAAGTCTAGCCATTTTCATCCCAGAGAAATTTTCAAACAGTGATTCATTCCTTCATAACAATTTGTCTGGAATTTTGTAACTCTCTCTATTTTGGTATTTCTTAGTCTTCAATCTCTCGTCTGCAGCTGGTACAAAATGCGGCTGCTAGACTACTTTCTGGCACTCGCTAGTATGAGTCAGTAACTCCTATTTTAGCTGCACGTCACTGGTTACCCATTAAATACAGAATTGATTTTAAAATTGTATTATTTGTTTACAAAGCCGTCAATAATCTTGCTTCTCAGTACCTTACTGACTTGTCTGTATATCCCCATCTCAGTCATTGAGATCTTATGACCTCAATTTACTCACCGTGCCTGGAGCACGCCTTAAAAAACAAGTTGATCAAGCATTTGCTGTTTCTCTACCAATTCACATTAGACTTTCCCCCTCCATTTCTATTTAAATCCATTTTATTTTCCCTTTTAATACTTCTTATTCACTGTTTTATTGCTTTAATTTGTTAAATGTTTTATATTCTGCTTTCTTTTCTCCCTTTAGTGCTCCTATGTAAGGCACTTTGGTCAACTTTGGTTGTTTTTTAATGTGCATTTTAAATATTTATTGTATTGTATTGTATTCTAGTAGGAATTACATGACGAATTAAAACCTGTCTGAACTTTTCAGCATTCACAATCCCATCAATTCAGGCAGGCACGTGCACACATAGGGCTCAACCTGTGCAGTGCACATGCCCTTTTTAGTCTTGGATAGAAAGTGCCCTTCCAAAATGATTAAAAGTGCCCCCGCGACACCCCCCCTCCACCCTACCGCCCTTAAGTAGACGCGCGACAACACCGCTCTTGAGTACGCGCGCTCCCTCCCCCCCCCTCTTTACAGTACGCGCGCGACAACACCGCTCTTCAGTACGCGCGCGACAACAACATATCCCCCCCCTCTTAAAAAAATGTATCCTGCACATGCCTTTTGGACAGTCTCTGCACGAGCCTGTCAACAATATTGACAACAGCTCTGGCTGAAATGCAGATCACCCAAGACAGATACTGCAGTATTTTTCACTCATTCTTCCATCTTTCTTTAACTCTTTCTTAAATAATTAGACGCAAAAAAGTCCAACTAGAACCTATATTTTCTGGTTGCATTTTAATAAAGAGAATGAGAAGCCATATGTAATTTCATTATATCCTCAATAGAACAACAAATGGAACTGGGGTCTAAGAATTTTGCACAGTACTGTATATATATAATTGTATCTAATATAATTAAACATATTTGAAAATTTTTTTGTATATTCGTGATTCAATATTTTATAAAATGTCATAATACTCTGTAATATCTCACTTTACCTTTACTTTATTGATTTTTTGAGGACAAGTAATTCTTTTTCTTTCATCTTTCTTTCAGGTGGAGCCTCTTTGGATCTAAACTCTGTCGAGGCCAAACCAAAGCGCTGGATCCTGGACACAACATGGCTAAACCTGGTGCAGTTGTCCAGCCTGCACACATTCGCCACTCTCCTGACCCAGGTGGGCCGCAACGACAGGGCTTGGAAAAGCTGGTTTGATGAAGCCACTCCAGAAGAGTCTCCTCTTCCAGACGGTTATGAGAGCCAGCTGGATGCTTTCCGCAAACTGCTGCTGATACGAAGCTGGTGTCCTGACCGGACTATTGCACAGGTGCTCAAAAACCTTTTTAAGCTTCATTGCTATCTTAGTATTTTTTTAAATATTTATTGATTATTATTAATATTTGTAATAGTATGTTTTTATTTTTAGATCTGTGGTTTTGGTGTTTTATAATAATACAATTTATTATTATATATATTTTAAATTTTTACCTTTTTGTTTATTCTTATTTTACAGGTATTAAGTTATTATTACAGTTTATTTACAGTTTCAGTACTTTAATGTATATCGAATAAAAATATTATATACGACATGAAATATATATATTTATATATACATGTTTTGATTTTGGGGTCTCCAACAAAAGTCTAATATGCATGCCAGGTCAAAAAATACTTTTGTCTATTGCGATTGGTCGACTGCGTTAAGCGTGAGACAGAAAGAAAAGCCCACCATGGCTTATCAACAGTTCTGAAGTAGTCAGAGTGCAGAGTGTATGTGTGAGCCCAATGCAGGACTGCATTAAAGCAATACAGTTTAACACCAGCATATTGCTCTGTTCTTAACCATGACATACATTCAGTATTAATGCACACAGCAGCAAAAGCTGAGCTATTTTGAAACTTGACCATCGCACATGTGTAGGAACAGATGATGGTGCTCATAGCAACAACAAACGGCAGTGGATTGTGAGCTCACAAACGCATTTAAATCAAGAAAGCGGCATGTGTCGCGTTTTCAACGTGGCTTTAGATGCAATATGAGAATATAAAGAGTTAACCAGATACAGTACAAGCTACGTGGAGCGATTACAAGTAACAAAGCACTATTAAATACATAATTTGCAAGCTAGAGGAAACAAGGAAGCAACCTTTTTAATCACATTTAAGTTATTTACACTTGTGTACTGAGAACTGTGTACTGAAGTTCCTGTCAACCTCTGACAAAGTCCCATACATCAATATATTTTTCGGATCCTTGCTTTAACAAATGGCCAGCGAATCTTCTGTTGTAAGCGTGTAGATTGCTGAAGCACTCATCAGAAAAATGACAGGACCACAGCACAAGGCTGGGGCTATAATGCTGAGGTATTTTTGCAAAAATAAACGTCAATCACTGACTCTTCACAGCCTCATCTTTGGGTAGGAAAAATAACACTAACTTTCCATCAAACATCCGAGTACAGGATCTCTGCGCCATGATTCAACAGGGATTTGCTACAGTGTTTGTCTTCCTTTTCTTTCTTTGGTGTTTGTGGGCGGGGCCGGGGGTTTAAATTTTCCCAGGTCTGTTCACGCAACAAATGGGTGGGGCTCAAAGATTCATTACCCCGACGATTCCTTTGAACCACTCTGAATTGACTCTTTTATAGATGAATCAATAGCTTTAAACATGGCGCACTTTCAGATTTATGGATATTTCACTTTCCTTAGAACTGTGTTACACACTGCATGGAAGGTCATTTTCAAAAACCCATAATAGAAGCTCTTTAAAACAAACCTACTGACAATGCCCTAGTTAATTTTTTTTTCTTATTCTGTCAATGTCTAATATATTTTATTAATAAATGTTTTTTTTATTATTAAAGTCACCAATCAATTTAAAATGTGTTTGGACAAAAATGTCACACATCATACAAAATAAACGAAAAATACAAAATAAGGTGAAAAACTGCAAGTGATAAATAACATTTTTCTAAAGATCTTTTTTTTTTTTCCTTTGATCAAAATAATTTGAACTAGGCCTTGTCCGGTACACCAGAAATCATTTTGTATTCATAGTATGCTAAAGTTCTATAGAAAAATACACTTTTTTTTTGCCTGATTTCCATCCTTGACAGCAAAAGTGTCTGTTCAAATTTTTTGTGAGCACTAAGAAGCAACAAAGTGTTGTGAAGTGCGTAATTCCCTGTCAAGACCCTCTCGTCTAAAAAAAGTTCCCATGAAATGAATTTGAACAGCTGATCGGCAACTGAGCTCCAGATTATCACTTAACATTCCATAATCAAACCTGCTGCTTATGACGTTTAACACCTCTGGGTCACAAAACCTCACACGAGACACCTGCTCAGGTCATTCTTTGCATTAAGAAAATAATTATTCATCATGTTATATGATGCCCTGTGATTCATCTCGGGGGTTTCCCTTCTTACATGATGCTGGGATCTGCTCCAGAATCCCTTTGACATTATATTGATTTATGATATCATATTAGAATTTTTTTCTCTTTATAAAATGCATCTTTAGATTTGTTTGTTGTTCATAGTAACAGTAAAAGGATTGATGATGCTCCTTTGCTATGTCGTGTATAATACAGCACCACCGATTTATTATGTGGTGTAAGTAATAGGGCTGCAAGATATTGGAAATATCTAGCATTGCAATATTTTGTTATTCTGAACAAAAATATATATGTATATATATATATATATATATATATATATATATATATATATATATATATATATATATATATATATATATATATATATATATATACAGTTGAATCAGAATTATTATACTCCCTTTGATTTTTTTTTTTTTTTGTCTTTTTTAAATATTTCCCAAATGGCATTTAACAGAGCAAGGAAATTTTCACAGTATGTCTGATAATCTTTTTTTCTTGTGGAGAAAGTCTTATTTGTTGTATTTTGGCTGTAATAAAAACAGTTTTTAATTTTTAACAACCATTTTAAGGTCAATATGATTGGCCCGTTTAAGCTATTTTTGTTTCGATTGTCTAAAGAACAAACCATCTTTATAAAATAACTTGCATAATTACCCTAACCTGCCTTAAAAAACAGGAATTAAAAGTCACTTTAAGCTGTATAGAAGTGTCTTGAAAAATCTCTAGTCAAATATTATTTACTGTCATCATGGCAAATATAAAATAAATCAGCTATTAGAAATGAGTTAATAAAACTATTATGTTTAGAAACGTGTTGTAAAAAATCTTCCCTCCGTTAAACAGAAATTGGGCGAAAAAATAAACAGGATCAAGGGGGCTAATAATTCTGACTTCAATTGGATATATAGCGATAGAAATACAATTTCACCAGATGACTGGAATATCTCTATTTGGAAAGAATTGATCATTTTAGATTGATTGGGCTGATTAGGGGAGCACATCTCAAGGTTATTATGGTTAACGAAAATGAACAAAAAAATGAAAACTACAATTAAAAAAACAATGAGAGTTTTTAAAAAAAGCTAGAACTAGCTGAAACTGTATTGTCTACATACAAAAGTATCTGAAACTAACTAAAATTAAAGCAAAATTATCGTCTTCGTAAATGTGTTTAATACTGTAAGCCTTTCAGAAGTAAATTTATTTATTTTGCGCTACAGGTGTTTGACCTGTACGCCACCTCAGAGTCTGTAATCCTGCTGCCATTGGCCAGATCAAGCCGGTCCTATACAGTCATTCTCACTGTTGCTCCTGCAACAAAAACAACAGTTGGACATGACAGCAGCTTGATGTGTATAAAACAACCTCAACATTGCATATCCTGTGATGGGACTATTGCGAATGATCACATTGCGATATCGATGCTAAAACGATATATTGTGCCGCCCTAATAAGTAGGCATATTATTTATTTACTGGTCATTAATTTACTACTGCTTTTTGGATTCCCTGCTAAATGTCATTCAGTATAACAGTTACATTTTACACTTTCATCCGTTTTGCTCTTAAAATGACTCTGGTGTTCATTCCTAAGGGTTACATGCATGCTGTTTCTTTCCCAGTCCACCTGTTCACACTCCGTCACTCACTGGGTTATGCGAGACGCTATTTTAGCAGCAACGCTCACATGTTGTACCGTGATGAAAAGTTAATTGTCCATATATTTCCTGATGCATGTAAAGACAAGATGAAGAAACTGAATCTTCTTAATCACTATGAAGTGCAGTATGATCATGATTATTTAATGATTTTGGTAGTCATTTGTTTAAAACACCCTCTTTGCAAGTCAAGATTGTCATAAACATTTCACTTGATAAAATAATAGATTTCAGGTTCTTGTAATTGACATTTTAATAGGTGACAGCTTATTTTCCAGATTGCATACCAGATTGATAATTCTGTTGGATTGTGCTATGGTAAAGTGTAAATAACTCATGAAAGAAAAGCTAAGTTAAAACCAAGCACACCATTGTTTTTCTTGTAAAATTCTTGTAAAATGACCCTTATACTATTGAAAAAACAAAAGTTGGATCCAAGCTGGCCGACTACAAAATGGCCACCATGGTCACCACCCATCTTCAAAAGGTTGCCCCCTCACATATACTAATGTGCCACAAACAGGACGTTAATATCACAAACCATTCCTATTTTATTAAGGTGTATCCATTTAAATGGACCACCCTATAGATCCGTCGGTGCCACTTCAGTGGCGTTGCTCGCTGCAGAAGTTAGAAACTTTTCTAGCGCCAACAGACGCGTCAGCCAATCAGATCACTTAATGCAAATACAAGAGCTTAGACGAGAAGACAGTAATCGATTGCGGATTAATTTTATTTAAACTTCAGACACGCCCTCTTTCAAGCGTTGACACTGAAGCCCCGTGTGAATCGGGCATTATAACCGTTTAATAATCGGGCATTATTGCGTTTTAACCGCCTGCTGCGCCTCGTGTTTTTGCCTTGTGCTCTATGCTCCCACAGTTGAAAAAAGTCAACTCTTTGCGAATCAGTTGTGTCTTTTTCATTCTCCAGTCAAATAAAAGCAGAGGCGGGGTTTCCATTCAAGACAACTACTGAGACTTTTAAAGATGGAGGAGAGACTTTTGGTCGCTGTTTCGAGTTATCCAGCTGTGTCACTTCACAAATCTTGAATATCAATATTTAAAATATCACAGAATCACTATATTATTAAATTCATTCATTCACTTTCTTTTCAGCTTAGTCCTTTTTTTAATCTAGGGTCACCACAGCGGAATGAACCGCCAACTTTTCCAGCATATGTTTTAAGAAGCAGATGCCCTTCTAGCCACACCCATACACTCTTGCATTCACACACATACACTATGGCCAATTTAGTTTATTCAACTCACCTGTACGCATGTCTTTTGACTGTGAAAGAAACTGGAGCACCTCGAGGAAACCCACGCCAACACGAGGAGAACATGCAAACTCCACACAGAAATGCCAAGTGAGCCAGCCAGGACTTGAACCAGCGACCTTTTTACTGTGAGGCAACAGTGCTAACCACTGAGCCACCGTGCTGCTTCAATATTAAAAACATCTATTAACTATATCTTTAAATATTGTGTTTGTGATTAAGAATCGCTAAATTTAACAAGCTTATCTATATATTTTTTTATAAAGCATTACAGCATGCATCTACCTCAAACAGCTGCTGAGCAAAGTCAAAGCAATGACAAGAAGTTGCTAACTTCTGACTCTGTGTGTGCCTGTGTTATTAAAAGCTAAATATTTATACATAAACTTTACTTAATTTAAATACATGTTGTTGAAGTCTATCAATTTCATTGAGCTAATTATAATCCAACAAATTGTTTAATGTTAAATTTGAATGTAATTTAGCTGCTTCTTTATGCTAGGCACGTAAATATATTGCTGAATCAATGGGGGTGAAGTACGCAGAGGGAGTGATTCTGGATATGGAGGCCATGTGTTCAGAAGCAGAGAAGAGGATACCTCTGGTCTGCTTTCTGTCTATGGGTTCTGATCCTACAGAGAACATAGACAGACTCGCCAAGTCGAAGGTACAAGTATTATTACAAATTTCTCTGGAATGCATCATTCTGATTGATTAGCTATTTAAACAGCCAAGGTTTGATACGATTTCTATTATGCAGGGCATTCCTTGCAGGCCGATCTCCATGGGACAGGGACAGGAAGTGCATGCAAGAAGGCTTCTGGCACAGAGCATGTCTGATGGAGGCTGGTTACTTCTGCAGAACTGCCATCTGGGATTGGACTTCCTGGATGAAGGTCTAGAGACAGTCACAACAACAGAGAACATCCATGACAATTTTAGGTTGTGGGTGACTACAGACGTGCATCCCAAATTCCCCATAAACTTCCTGCAGTCTTCTATTAAATTCACCAATGAGCCTCCGCAAGGTAGAAAAAGGGAAAGCTGTTTTTTTTTTTTTTTTTTTTTGAGGTGGGGGGGGGGGGGTACATATTTAATATTGTGACTAAATATAAATGATACAAGAGTAAAAGAGGAAATGTGTGATCTGTAATGCAGGGGTGAAGGCTGGACTCAAGCGGACATATAATAGTGTGACTCAAGAGCAGTTGGAGATCACAAACATGCCTCAGTGGAGACCACTTTTCTATGCTGTGGCATTTCTGCACACCACGGTCCAGGTCAGGACAGCTGTTAAACCACGTCACTCACTGCTCATAGTGACACACTGCTTTAAATACTCACATCATCAGTTTGTGTGTGTGTGTGTGTGTGTGTGTGTGTGTGTGTGTGTATATGCAGTGGGGGAAATAAGTATTCAACACATCACCATTTTTCTCAGAAAACATATTTCTAAAGTTGTTGTTGTTCTACAGCTTGATTTTCTTTCTCTGAAAGCATTTGAGAGTTTCCTTGGCTGTGTTTTGGATCATTGTCTTGCTGAAATGTCCACCCTAGTTTAATCTTCAGCATCCTGCTAATGTAGATGTTGGACTGAAGCAGCTGATATTCATTTACAATGATGAAGGGCAGAGGGTTGCTGAAGAACTACTGAGAGATTTTAGCTGCTGTCTAAGCTTTCACTGTCGTTTTACACCTTCCTTTCTTCATGTGTTCAGTATTTTCCCTGAGTTTTATTACACATAATTTCATTTGTTAATGAATTAGATTTGTTTTCTTTGCATATATGGATTTCTTTGGTTGTTACCAACATCTGTTGAAAATTTCAAGTCCGCAGCACCTCAAATGCAAGTTTATTTTACATTCTATGGCAGAAACACCAGTGAAGCTCGCTAGATCCTCCTGTATGGACACGTGTCCATTATAATACACTCACAAGACATTACTTTGGACAACTATATGGATATACTAAATAGTTCACTCAAATATACACAAAGAAATACTTTCACTTCACTCATACTTTGTGAATGAAAAGAATTCCGAGTACTAGTTGCAGACGCGATCATGAGACTGTTTTTGTGCCGAGTTTGAAGTAATCAATCATAAAACAGGAGAAGGTGCATTACTTCCATCATTAATATAACATATTATAATGAAATCCAATAATTATAGTAAAATATTGAGAGTTAATTTTGGTGTGCACACCTGTAGGATCACTGAGGCCCACTAGTGTTAAGAATCCGGTTACGAATCCCTTCATTATCTAATGATTTGAGGGGTTTTTCATCTATATTAATGGTGCAACGACAGAAACATATTACTATTTTAAATTAAAATTATATATTTAAAATCATCATTATTTTATTTTACACTACAATGCTTTAAATTTAAATCATTTTAAATTAAAAACATATCAAAATAATATCAAGATTTTTAGTTTTAACTTATTATACAGCCCAATTCATTTATTTTCATTTTACATTTAGTCTAATTATTATTTAGCTTTTCATCGACCCCTTGCAGTTCTCCCACATTTGGGAAACCCTGTAATAATGTCTTTTAAACATTTATTAGTAAAACATTCTATAACATATGAATATTGTATAACAGTTTATTCTTTTAAAATAATCACAGCTGTTTCAGCACACAGCTGTATAAGACATGTTGTCCTAACTGTCATATTCCTGCTAAAGGAGAGACGCAAATTTGGTCCACTCGGCTGGAACATTCCCTATGAGTTCAACCAGGCTGATTTCACCTCCAGTGTCCAGTTTGTGCAGAACCACTTGGATGACATCGACATCAAGAGAGGAGTCAACTGGAATTGCCTGCGCTACATGTTGGGAGAGGTACAATTTGGACTTTCTACTGTGCTTTTGTTCATTGTTTATTTGACAAACCTGCTTATTAGTACTTTTGGTTGTGTAGGTTCAGTATGGTGGACGTGTCACAGACGATATGGACAAACGCCTGCTCAATACTTTTGCTCGCATCTGGTTTAGTGAGAGCATGTTTGCGGACAAATTCTGTTTCTACAAAGGATATACTATACCAAAGGCCAGAATGCTTCAGGATTACCATGCACATATTGATGCTCTGCCATTGGTTGATACACCTGAGGTAATACAGCCATTAATTATTCTTTTATTTATTTACTAGTGGTCACAAATTCAATAACCAATCGATTCTAACTTTGTTCAACAGGTATTTGGCCTCCATCCCAACGCTGACATCACTTACCAGACCAATTTGGCTAATGATACCCTGAGTACCATCCTCAACATCCAGCCCAAAGACAGCAGCAGTGGAGAGGGCGAGACTAGAGAGTCGTCAGTCCAGAAAATGGCCAATGAGATGTTAGAAAAACTTCCAGCTGACTATGTGCCACATGAGGTGAAAATGTGGTTTTAGGGCCACCCCCATGAGCCACTTCTAATGCTCAAAGCATATTTGTGTCAAATTTAAATGTAGAACATAATTTTTTCAATAACTTTATACAGGTGAAAAGCAGCCTACAAAAAATGGGAGCATTCCAGCCCATGACAATATTTCTCCGTCAAGAGCTTGACAGAATGCAGCGTGTTATTGGTCGTGTTCGCAGTACCCTCACTGACCTTAAACTTGCAATTGATGGTAAGTTTAAGAAACTTTCACTCACAATGAAAAAAAGTGCTTTAATTGTTTTGCAGGGGGCATTACATGAAAAATGTGTAATGTCCTTCATTTGTACACACATTACACATCTGTATTAATCACAAGATTGCTACTGCTGTCAAGAAAGCTACCCAGGCATATTGGGTTATTTTTGCAGGCATATTTTTGCAAAATATGAAATACGATGCTCTGGTGTCGGTTCATTGCAGCATGCGGTGACAAATCCACTAGAGGTCTAGTTTACCATAATTTCTCATTGTTTTTTTATCTGTTTTTTGGAACCGTTCTTCATCAAACCCACTTCATGTCCCAAGTATGACCCCATACAAGGCGAGCCACTAAGCAAACTGACCACTGTGGAAAAGTTGTGTGTATGGTGATAAGAGAGTGAGGCAAATGCATTCGATTACAAATCATAGATGCGTTTAAGTTGTTTTGTGGTATTTATTTGGTGCCATTCAACGAACCGCACCAAAACAATACTTTATTTGCTGATAATAAATAAATGCCTGTAAATGTCAATAGTGTGAAATGGAACAAAACTGGAGGCCATGTAGCCTTCAAAACTGCTAGTCAATGTATAAACGGATTCTTGCAAAAATGTATCACTGGGCACATATTTCCAATGAACCTGTGTTGCAACAAAGACCATTTAATGATGTTCTTATCAGGGTTGTTCCAATACTGATACTGGTATCAGAAATACTCGCCAATACTGCAAAAATTCTGGCATCAGTATCAGCAAGTTTTGAAACCATCAACCGATCCTATATCATATTTTTAAATGAGATATATGCCTGCTATAGCTTTGCTTAACACTGCAAACCAGGAGTCAGTCTTCTTTGAAGAGGGTAACACACTATTTTATTTTTTAAAATTCTGAATTTTAAGTTTCAAAGAGGTTATTTCCTAGATTTCTTTATTTTTTGCACAGATTTTAATACAGTTAAACTGTAAAACTTGATTTTTTTTCAGTTTGATTTGTGGCTGAACTTGTTTCAGTGAAGTGCAGTAAATAATTTTACTCTTGGATGTCTGATAATAAAAATGTCTGAGAAATTGTGAAGCACACCATAAATGAATTCTGTCAATTTATACAGGGCTAGCAGTATACACAACTGTTTCTACAGATACACACTCAGCTGTTGGCTCACTAGGTATCGCTGATAACCTCAGATATCAGGAAGGGTAAAAGTGTATAGAAATATCCCTAGTTTTTATCTTAAATCCAGACAAATTTCATCTTCAAAACTAAAACGTGCAAAAAAATTATATTCAGGGTTCATGCGGTCATGGAAAACAATTTTCATGGAATTTTGACATGGCATTTTCCAGGCCTGAAAAAGTTTTGGAAAAACAGAAAAAACCCACAAAGTTTTGGAAAAGTAATTGAAAACAGACATTTTTATACTTGAATATATAAGTTGTCTTGGATTTTTCCTATCTTTGGCCAGTCACATATTCTCACATTATTAGTTTGGTGTAAGTATTATCTAAATAAATTTTACATAGATATAAATATAAATTGGGCGTCACGGTGGTGCAGTGGGTAGCACAATCGCCTCACAACAAGAAGGTCTCTGGTTCCAGCCTTGGCTGGGTCAGTTGGCATTTCTTTGTGGAAATTGCATGTTCTCCCCATGTTCTAGTAGGTTTCTTCCGGGTGCTTCGGTTTCTCCCACAGTCCAAAGACATACGCTATTAGTGAATTGGGTAAGCTAAATTGTCCATAGTGTATGTGTGTGAATGAATGTGTATGGATGTTTCCCAATGATAGGTTGCAGCTGGAAGGGCATCCGCTGCTTAAAACATATGGTGGATAAGTTGGCAGTTCATTTCACTTTGGCGACCCCAGATTAATAAAGGGATTAAGTCGAAAAGTAAATGAATGAATAAATGAATAAATTTTAACATGTATTGGGTTTTTTTAACACACATATTTAGACATTGCATGGAACATTAGGTCATGAGAATTTACTTGAAAGTCTTGTAAAAATCATGGAAATGTCATGGAATTTTAGTTGTAAAAATGTGTATGAACCCTGTGTATTGTAACACAATGATTTTATAATCCCAAAGGGACTATAATAATGTCAGAGGACCTCCGTGATGCTCTGGACAGCATGTATGATGCTCGTGTCCCCAAGTCCTGGCAGAAGATCTCTTGGGAAGCTGCTTCTCTGGGTTTCTGGTTCACCGAGCTCCTCGAGAGAAACCAGCAGTTCTACAGCTGGACGTTCAACGGACGACCTCTTCAGTTTTGGCTTACAGGATTTTTCAATCCACAGGTGGGTTAAAGATTTGAGGATCACCTCTTCCATTTAAATAGTGTGAACGATCAGGTCTCTCCATTAACGTCTGTGTTTGATTGAAGGGCTTCTTAACAGCGATGCGCCAAGAGACCACTCGAATGAATCTGTCTAAAGGCTGGGCTCTTGACACTGTCGTCCTACTTAACGACGTCACTCGCATGATGAAAGAAGATGTTACAAGTCCTCCGCCTGCAGATATTGGCGGTGTCTACATCTACGGCCTCTATCTGGATGGAGCCGGGTGGGACAAACGAAATGTTAAACTGACAGAATCGTCTCCAAAGGTATTTAACTTAGTCAGATTAAGGTCATTAAAATTGCTGTTTGGAGCTTACGTAGGCCTACAGTTCAAAATTCTTGTTTAACTGAATAAACAGTTAACAAACACAAGTACATCCTATTAAACAACATTTATTTTCATCACCAATTATCATAGTAGAACAGTTTCTCAAGTTGTTTGTGATGCATTTGGAGATGGTCTAATGCACCACCTGGCTTGAGAAACCTGCTTTCAAAGACCTATTATTTGAGTAGCATTTTTTTATTTTTTATTTTAATAAGTAGTACATATCCTAAATGCCTTCGGGAGAATTCAAATGAGCCATTTTAATCTAGATTAATTCCAAAATTAATTCCAAAAAAATGTATCTATGAACATGAACACCTAATATATATATATATATATATATATATATATATATATATATATATATATATATATATATATATATATATATATATATATATATATATTAGCGCTCTCAAAATTAGTGCGTTAACACATGCAATTAATTTAAAATATTTAACAGGTTGAAAAAAATTTACGCAGTTGCAGTTTTTTTTTTTTCTGGTGTGTTCAACATGCAAAGAAATATGGACAAGCCAAGGAAGCACTTTTTGAAGACAAGTTTCAGTATTAAACAATTAATGTCGCATCACCAGGTTATCCAGAGTTTCCTCAAGAGTTTCATACAATTTCGGTGTTTCATTTTTAACTTTCGACTTTTTTTAAATGGAATTTCATACCACATGATGAACAGAAAGAAAAACCTCTGTATTTTGTGACTCAGTGATACTTTAAGGTAATCGCTGCTTACATGGTAGACTCTTAATAAGAGTATTATCTTAATCATATTAAAATCCGAGTATTGGTGTCTTATGTAAATGTACTCAGAAAATGTCAGATGAAGTCGCGAGCTGTCAAAGACAGCCCATTCCAATGCCTTTCAGCATGCGCCCTCCAATGTTTCATTAAGTTTGACCTGTTTCCTCCTTAAAAGCAACGAAAACATATGCTTCGCGTTGTAGTGTCAGAATCCTTGTGAAATACAACCATACTTTAGAACGCTTAGTTTAAGCAAATTTGATGAATGCTATCATGCGTGTTGAATCAGAAGGGATTCAAACGGGCGTGTGCGTACGTTTCTTAGCAACAAACCTGCCTAAATGTCGTTGTCCGAAGCCACTAAATCAAAAAGTTACAAATTGCTGTGACATTGCATTGCTCTCTCAGCTCACATCTTTCTGAAGAAAAGGTCCACATTGTCCCCCGACAATGTCAACATACTGGACTGTCTTAGCAACTGGATGAATGTAAAGGAGAACTGAGAAATAATTTTACTACTTTATATTTAATGTTCTCAACTCACAGCAATACAACTTTGCAATGAGTACAATTGTTCGTATTCATTACTTTATTATTATCATTGTTATCATTATTATTATTATTATTATTATTATTATTATTATTATTATTATTATTAGTATTAGTATTATTATTATTGTTGTTGTTGTTATTTTCCATTTTCAATGTATACAATGCCTTTATTTGGGCATTTTTTGCTGTGCACTTAGAATCCAACTTGGAAATAATTTTTTTCTTTATTGGTATTGATTGTTTTGAGATTCAAATGGCATTAACATGCCTGTGTTTTTATTAGGCATGTTGTTAACATGAAGAAATCTGTGTTACAAGTTGACCAAAAAAATCAAATTTTGAATTGAAACAGTTTTTGTCTTGTGTTTACATTAATTTTACATTGGAATAGCCAAAATTACAAGTTTCAGTCTTTTTAATGTGATTAATCGCGATTAATTTTCAAAAAAAGTGTGATTAATTAGGTAATTTTTTCAATCGATTGACAGCTGTAATATATATAGATATATATAGATGCAAGTATGTAATATACATATATAATATACATAGTAAATACATTTTAAATTGTTTTTTAGAAACGGGAATAATCTTCAACACAACACCAGACACAAACTTCAACACTTTTGAAACAAACGATTAAGCAAATAAACACAACACACCATTTTATTTTACTTTTTTTTTGTACAACACAACTTTATTCAACAATAAACCTTCCCCTGCCTCCAAAATAAAATATGATTGTCTTTCCCTCTTGTAATGCAGCTATGACCATGGAGGCGGTTGTGGTGCTGGGCGACTCCTCCTCCTCTATTTCATCTGTCTTCTCTTCCTGTTTCCTGGGCCTCCTCCTCCTCCTTTTCTTTTTCACTTTCTCCTCTTCCATGTTCTCCTCTATTTCAATGTCATTCATCTCTTTCTCCTCTGCGTTCTTTTCCACCTCCTCACTTTCGTTTTCTTTCGCCGCCTCCTCTTCCACAATGCAATTTCTTGGCTTCCTCCTCCTCCTCCTTTTCTTTTTCACTTTCTCCTCTTCCATGTTCTCCTCTATTTCAATGTCATTCATCTCTTTCTCCTCTGCGTACTTTTCCACCTCCTCACTTTCGTTTTCTTTCGCCGCCTCCTCTTCCACAATGCAATTTCTTGGCTTCCTCCTCCTCCTCCTTTTCTTTTTCACTTTCTCCTCTTCCATGTTCTCCTCTATTTCAATGTCATTCATCTCTTTCTCCTCTGCGTTCTTTTCCACCTCCTCACTTTCGTTTTCTTTCGCCGCCTCCTCTTCCACAATGCAATTTCTTGGCTTCCTCCTCCTCCTCCTTTTCTTTTTCACTTTCTCCTCTTCCATGTTCTCCTCTATTTCAATGTCATTCATCTCTTTCTCCTCTGCGTACTTTTCCACCTCCTCACTTTCGTTTTCTTTCGCCGCCTCCTCTTCCACAATGCAATTTCTTGGCTTCCTCCTCCTCCTCCTTTTCTTTTTCACTTTCTCCTCTTCCATGTTCTCCTCTATTTCAATGTCATTCATCTCTTTCTCCTCTGTGTTCTTTTCCACCTCCTCACTTTCCTTTTCTTTCGCCGCCTCCTCTTCCACAGTGGAATTTCTTGGCTTTCTCCTCCTCCTCCTCCTCTTCTTCGTAACTATCTCCTCCTCTATGTTCTCCTCCTCCTCCCTCACCTCATTTTCAATGTATTTTATATCCTCCTCATTTTTCTCCTTCTCTGCTTTCATCATGTCTTCCTCCATCTCACTTTTCATCTTGTCCTCCTCCTCTTTTATTTCTCCAATCAAAGAATTTGCCACCAACAATCTTTTGGTGGCATTTTCTTTTACTCTCTCCTCCTCTTCCTCCTCCTCTACTTCCCTCCTCTGAAGCTCTTCTCCAGGCAGCCAGCTGCTAATCTTTTTTTCCTCCTTTGGCTTCTCTTCATTTGTGTTCTCTTTCTCCATCTCCTTCTGTTCAATCACCACCTCCTCCTCTTTCTCCTCCTCCATTTTCCTCCTCCTCCAAAACTCCTCCTCTGACAACCGGCTGCTAATGTTTTTCTTTTTTCTCTTTTGCTTCCCTTCCTCCCCTGCCTTCTCTTCATTTGTGTTTTCTTTCTCTTTCTCCTTCACCTCCTCCTGTTCAATCACCACCTCCTCCTCTACCTCCAAAATCTCATCCTCTTCTTTTGTCACTTTCTCCACCTTCTCCACCACCTCCTCCTTCTGCATCATCTCCTTCTCTTCATCCACTTTCACCACCATTTTCTGATAGACCTCATTCTCGTGGTCTGTAAAAAGAGAAACAATTGCAGTTTGCACGTGTACACAGTCAATTTCAAGGAGACGTTAAACTCCAGATAAATAAGAGTAAAAATACAGTTTATTTCTAACATTATAGTTTCTAGATGCAGTAGATAAAATGTTTAGATGCAGAAACCATCATTTACCATCAGAGGATGAAAGTCGGATCGGCTCATTGCTTGGAGAGAAGCAAAACCATTTTAGGGCAGCTCTGATAAAAGAGCCAACCCTGCTCTTCTTCTTTTTCTTTTTCTGCTTCTCCACTTTGTCCTTCTTGTCTGTTAAAAGAGAAATGGTTGCATAGAATGTATATATTAATACATAAACATTAAGAAGTTATAGTAGCTAAGCTAAGGTTACCACAAATTTACCGTTTTTTTGCTGCACTTAACATACTTTAACTATGAAATTTCCCTTTTTTTGTATTTTATAAAAATTTATTTTAATCGATTATAATAATATTATATTTTTTATTTTCATGTTAATATAACTGGTCAGTGCACCAAACAATCTAAAAAGAAAATACATTTTCAGTGCACTTTTTTAAAAATAGAAATGTAAATACTTCAATTTAATAAGGGGTTTTAGACTTAAGTTGAATTGGAAAAGCTGAAAATGAGATACAACATTAATTTACACAAAGTGTTTCATTAAGATGCACTTGAATGCAATAATAACCTAATGATATTTAAGTGAATATTCACTAATTCATAAAGCCATAGCAACATGTAACATTCACTATTTCAGCCTATCCTGTTTCTGCTTGTCATTAACTGTGTAGCACATTAGCCAACTGATGAAATAATATCTTATATATATCTAATATCTTATATATTATGTTATTATTATCACATGTACATTCTGCTATAGCATCACTGTTAACCATTTTTGTACTGTAAGTAACAGAATTTAACTGTAATATGAGCTGTATTTTAAGACATTTATGCAGTCAGTTACTGTGTTTTAAAGTTGCTTTGTGAAAATTACTCTATTACAGAAAAGGTATACATACAATTCTGTAAATACATATACAGCAAGATTAATGGTTCTGTAGTTGTAAATACAGTGTTCTTGCTGTCAGTAAGTTACTGTCGAACTGCTGCAAGTAAGTTGCTGTAGGTTTAACAGGATTTTTTTAATAGAGCTGTTTAGGAAAACAGGAATTCAACCAGCTGTCTATTATACTGTACGAGCATTTACACTGTACAAACATTATTTTTTATTAATAAGTATGATATTATGTCTGGAAAACACTGGATATTCATATTACAATGTAAATGTGACTCACTGTTAGTGCCGTTTCCGGGCCTTTCTTTGATCTGCTGCGCTTTTTTCTGGCGCTGGAAGATCTTGCAAGTGGTTTTAGCTTCCATTCTGTCTTCCATTTTGACAGCCGATGTTGTCGGGTCAACACTTATTGTTGGGGATGCAAGATTGCAATTCTGCTCAACAATCATATTGATTGCTGTAGGGTTTTAGGCTTTTACCTGAAACCACTCAAACACATAGGGTTTGCAAGTTGGAATGGAATGAGGATTTCGGTCTTGCACCGTGAATCACTCAAACAGGAAGATGTTCAAACGCTCAGTCAGTCTTGAAAACACTGGAGAACTCAATCAATAAGAACGCAAGTATTCAAACACTGAAAAGCCAAAAGACACAACCTGTTCGATTCCACTACAGCAAACCCACTAGAGATTTTTTTATGATACAAGGCTTCAAGAAAACTTTGGAACACGTTCTATTCTCAGAACATGTCACTATGGTAACGAGACTAAGCACTAAGAAATGTTTTCTTTTAAATACTAATGACTGAGTCAATGTCCAAATGACATAAAATGAATAAAATACTTGCTGAATAATTGATTTAGGGTGCCAAAAGCTGTCTTAAATAGACAATCAATTAAAAATGTATATAACTGTAGACAATGAAGCACAACAAATGAAACGCCAAAGGTTTTTGTGAAACGTAAACCACAAAACTGACATATATTGACTGAAAGAATATATAATAAATTCATTTACAAAAAAATCAAAAATCAGAAATGAATGTGAAGGATTATCTTTGAAGAAAAAATACATTTAAATAAATAAAAATCAACAAAATAATTCTGAATCAAGCCGTAAAGTGCAGAACAAATGTGCAGGCAACATGCATTTAAATGTAAACCAAAATCAGTTCAACTGATGACACTGAGTGATCAGTAAATGAGATACAAAATAACTATTAATTTACAGAAGTGTAGCGAGAATGTTTTATATTTAACTGATAAAAGTGCTAGATGCATTTTTTTTTTACTGTTAAATGTCTATTTTTTATAATAATAAAAAAAAAAGTCAAATCAACAAAAAATCTTGTTATCTTGACTTTTTGCCATTTACATTTTTTACAGTACAGCTAAAATTGTTTATATTGCAGTTTTATTGCAGGCCTTCTTTATAACTCTCTCCTCATACACTTGTCCAATACTGTTAAGATTTATACCCAAGGTCTCCTGAGATTGTTATTCTTGCCAGTCTGAAGTGTATGTAAGTGATGAGAAGTATGAGAGCTTTTGCCAAATAGACATTTCCTTTGGACATGTTTTTAATTCATAATTTCAGTGTGTGCAACTGTAGGGTAATGCTAACTGAGTTATGAGAGACTACACACAGTAAAGGTTTTTAGTCTTGATGGTAAAAGGGAACTAAGAGTTCATTAAGCTTGAGTCAGATAGAAAAAAACATGGATTTTCATCATTTGAAGGTGTGATAATATTTGTCATGGACTTGTAAGTGGTTTCTATGGAAGCTTGTTTCTGCCTCGGAAAATGTATTTTTCTTAGCTGCGTATTTTAAATAATTTACCAAAACAAGCCAAATTATGTATTTTGTAAATCGTATAGATTTATTTTTCAACATGACTTTTATTTAAGAACCGTTTACATTTTTAAAAAACTAATTGTCTTATACAGTTCTTTTTAAAATATTTTTCAAATGATGTTTAATAGAGCATGGAAATTTTCACAGTATGTCTGATAATATTTTTTCCTCTGGGGAAAGTCTTATTTGTTTTATTTTGGCTAGATTGAAAATAGTTTTTAATTTTTTAAACACCATTTTAGGGACAAAATTATTAGTCCCTTTAAGCTATATTTTTTCTCGATAGTCTACAGAATAAACCATTGTTATACAGGAACTTGCCAAATTACCCTAACCTGCCTAGTTAGCCTAATTAACCTAGTTAAGCCTTTAAATGTTACTTTAAGCTGTATAGAAGAGTCTTGAAAAATATCTAGTAAAATATTATTTACTGTCATCATGGCAAAGATAATATATATCAGTTATTAGAAATGAGTTATTAAAACTATTATGATTAGAAATGTGTTGAAAAAATCTTCTCTCCATTAAACAGAAATTGGGGTAAAAATAAACAAGCGGTCTAATAATTCAGGGGGGCTAATAATTCTAACTTCAACTGTTACTACATTTATGCACAACATTGTCTGGATGCAAGGTCTCAGATCAACAGTTAACTATACATAAATACAGAGGACTTCTATTAAAGGAACCTTGTTGTTAGAATGATATTAAAATATATTAGTAATATAAACAGTGTTGTTAAACACTAATAGTGTTTTACTGGGATGGATTGTTAATGGTTTTGATCTTCATCTTCATCTTCATCTTCGTCTCTTTTGTAGTATGATACTCTGAGCATCTCTTCCTGAGAGCCACATCTTGACAGTCTGACCATAAAAATTGCTGTCATCAAGTTTAAATATGCTAACAACTTGTTAACAAATGCTAAATAGTCTTTAAATAATGCTAACTGTGCTAGAATATGCTCATAAAATGATTAATTGTTTGTGATTTTAAATGTAAAGATCAACATTTTAACTTGATAACATGTTAGCAACAAAATAAAGCATGCTAACAACTTTCCAGAAATATAAACATGTTTGCAACTTGCTAAAACATGTTAAACTATAAAATAAATATGCAGTCATCAAGTTAAAATAAGCTAACAGCTTGTTAACACATGCTAACAACTATTTGAAAAATTATAACTGTGCTAAAATATGCTAATGAAATGATAAATTGTTCACGATTCGTTAACATAAACATTTTACCTTGATAAAAGGTTATAAACATGCTAGCAACATGTTAAAGCATACTAGCAATTTTCCGAGAGCATAAACATGCTAGATACTTGCTTAAACATGCTAAATTATAATAATAAATATGCAGTCATCAAGTTAAAATATGCTTAACAACTTAACATATGCTAACTGTGCTAAAATATGCTAATGAAATTATAAATTATTTGTAACTTAAATGTTAAGATAAACATTTGAATTTGATCAAATGTTATAAACATGTTAGCAACATATAAAGTATGCTAGCAGTTTTCTAGAAACATAAACATGCTAGCAACTTGCTAAAACATAGAACAGCTAAATTATAACAATAAATATGCGATCAGCAAATTAAAATATGACAAGCAACTTGTTAACATGTTAACAACTTTGTGTTGTCATTGTTTGTATCAATGTTTATGTTTGTACACTTAACATTTGCAGCAACATATTAAAGCATGCTAGCAACATTAACATACTAGCAACTTGCTAAAACATGCTAAAGTATAACAATATGCAGTCAAAAAGTTAAAATCTATGCTAACAAATTATTAACACATGCTAACAACACATTGAAACATGCTAACTGTGCTAAAATATGCTAATGAAACATTGTTTGAGACTTGTTAACATGTAAGCATTTCGCTAAAACATGTTTAAGACATGTCAACTGTTTTGTAAAACATTCTAGAAAGATGTTACAGCATGCTGGAAACGTCCTAGTAATGTGCTGAAACATGTTAGCAATATTAAAACATGTAAAAGTAAATAAATATGCTTAAAATTTGCTGTTCAGGGTGTTTTTTTTTAGGTCAACATCCCATACAGTCTGTATTTTCAATCAAACAAGACCATGGTACTATATGAATACTCTTGTTCGTAGGTACTCTTCAATCTGTTGCCAGTTGTGCATGTGTATGCAGTGAGCAGCACCACAGAGTCCAAGAAGCCGGCCATGAATCTATACTCCTGCCCAGTGTACAAGAAGCCAAGGCGGACTGACCTGACGTACATCTTTTCACTGTTCCTCCGAAGCAGCCAGAACCCAGACCACTGGACTCTGAGGGGAGTCGCTTTACTGTGTGACTGTAAATAAACCCTCAATCTGCTGAGGCCTGAGGTATTTTCACACATGAACAATGAGCGTGAACGTTTGAAGAGAAATATGTGCTTATTATATCATAAAAACAGGAAATCTGCTTAATTCTAAGTGTTGTTTAAGATAAAATTGGTGAAACATGTTGGTACACTTGATTTTTTCAATAATATGACTATGGTTGTGTTTTTATACTTGTATTTTATCCTATGAAATAAACAATAAAAAGCTTAAAAATACATAATTCATGCTGCAAAATTTATGAATGTTTTATTAAACATTTCTTAACAGAAATGCTCGTATGATGTCTCATATAATTGGCAGTACATAGGTGTTCATCGATAAATTATAGCAGAGGTGTCCAAACTACATGTATACAGTATGTACTGCAAATACTGTGTAGAGGTAATAATGAATAGAATTATGTATATAATCTTTATTCATTCATGCACTTTCCAAGCATATCATACAGCATAAAGTGTTAATAAAACAAACAGTCTAATGACAGATATCATAATGGCAGCCTTGCCTTTTAACACCATTAAAAGCATGTAACGACTTCTTTTCTACATCTGGCCTTCAATAAAAAAGGTGGACAACTGGAAGATGTCAAAATGAAAAAGTGTAATATAGCAGCAACTTTTGTCCTTTAAAATCAAATTTGGTAATTGTTTATCCGCTTGTTAAGTGTGACGTCACGCGAAGCGGCTTCTGGGTCCAAGCGCTCTTTTCAACTGAATGGGGAGACTCATGAAATGGTAATAATAAACGTTTACAACAATGAACAAAAGTACAGTAGAAAGTCCATATTGTACCTCTCAGAACATGTAGCGCAGGCAATTCCAGTTGACTCCTCTCTTGATGTCGATGTCATCCAAGTGGTTCTGCACAAACTGGACACTGGAGGTGAAATCAGCCTGGTTGAACTCATAGGGAATGTTCCAGCCGAGTGGACCAAATTTGCGCCTCTCCTTTAGCAGGAATATGACAGTTAGGACAACATGTCTTAAACAGCTGTGAGCTGAAACAGCTGTGATTATTTTAAAAGAATAAACTGTTATACAATATTCATATGTTATAGAATGTTTTACTAATAAATGTTTAAAAGCCATTATTACAGGGTTTCCCAAATGTGGGAGAACTGCAAGGGGTCGATGAAAAGCTAAATAATAATTAGACTAAATGTAAAATGAAAATAAATGAATTGGGCTGTATAATAAGTTAAAACTAAAAATCTTGGTATTATTTTGATATGTTTTTAATTTAAAATGATTTAAATTTTAAGCATTGTAGTGTAAAATAAAATAATGATGATTTTAAAAATATAATTGTAATTTAAAATAGTAATATGTTTCTGTCGTTGCACCATTAATATAGATGAAAAACCCCTCAAATCATTAGATAATGCAGGGATTCTTAACCGGATTCTTAACACTAGTGGGCCTCAGTGATACTACAGGTGAGCACACCAAAATGAACTCTCAATATTATACTATAATTATTGGATTTCATTATAATATGCTATATTAAAATGATGGAAGTGATGCACTTTTACCTGTTCTCTGGTTGATTACTTCAAACTCAGCTCATGATTGCGTCTGCAACTAGTACTCGGAATTCTTTTCATTCACAAAGTATGAGTGAAGTGAAAATATTTCTTTGTGTATTTTTGAGTGAACTATTTAGTATATCCATATAGTTGTCCAAATTAATGTCTTGTGAGTGTATTATAATAGACGCGTGTCCATACAGGAGGATCTAGCGAGCTTCATTGGTGTTTCTGCCATAGAATGTAAAATAAACTTGCATATGAGTTTCAGACACGCTCTGGCGGAGCTGTTCACTGTTCCTGTCAGCGATCTCCCAATAACGTCCAGCTGCAACCTTAACCGCCATCAGATCGATGCGTTTCAACAGACTTACTGTGTTTTACTGTATTTTACATTTGACAGTATATTTTTAAAAAGCAGATATTTTATACCAGATATTTAGTCAGTCCAGTTAAAGCAGAAGTTGGTCTTTTGCAATCTCCCTGTTGACCTGTGATTCTCTTTGAAATAATATATATATATAAATTTCAATTTAAATAAGATTATCTATATTTTTTGGATAAAAAGCCAATAATGTGAGTTAATGTATTTTCAAATGCAGGGGTTAAAAAAAATATTTCAACACATTCTCAGAAAACATATTTCTAAAAGTGCTGCGGACTTGGAATTTTCACCAGATGTTGGTAACAACCAAAGAAATCTATATATGCAAAGAAAACAAATCTAATTCATTTACAAATGAAATTATGTGTAATAAAACGCAGGGAAAAATATTGAACACATGAAGGAAGGTGTAAAACAGCAGTGAAAGCCCAGACAGCAGCTAAAATCTCTCAGTAGTTCTTCAGCAACCCTCTGCCCTTCATCATTGTAAATTAATATCAGCTGCTTCAGTCCAACATCTACATTAGCAGGATGCTTTTAGAGAAAGAAATTCAAGCTGTATAACAACAACACCTTTAGAAATATGTTTTCTGAGAAAAATGGTGATGGGCTCTATTTTGACGGTCTACGCCATAAGCGCATTCGCTATTTACAGGACGTAAAGTAAGTCTAAGAGGAAAAACTAAGCATTTCAGTAGCAAACAGTTAACAGTTTTTTTTAACAGAAAACTGTTAAACAGAGCATCTACTGCGTGAGAATGAGAGATAATGGATCTACATTCACATTCACTCTTGGATAGGGAAACCTTTACGCACAGACATCAATTAGTCTATAAATAATTAATTGCGTTTGTTAAGCGCAAATATTTGTTTCAAAACTATTACTAAATTCAGTTCTAATTTCCAGCAAACGAATAAATGAACAACAATAACGAAGTGTGTTCAAAAACCTGAGGTATATATTAGTGCATTAACACATGCAATTAATTTGAAATATTTAACACGTTAAAAAAAATTTACGCAGCTGCAGTTGTTTTTTTCTTTTTCTGGTGTGGCCGTGGTGTTTTCAACATGCAAAGAAATATGGACAAGCCAAGGAAGCACTTTTTGAAGACAAGTTTCAGTTTAAAACAATTAATGTTGCATCACCAAGGGCCTCATGTACGAAGACTTGCGTGGAAATCTTACTAAAACATTGCGTACGCACAAAGCTGTAAATGTGCGTACGCAGAAAAAAATTCAGATGTATGAAACACTGCGTACGCCGAATCTCACGCATATTCTTTTGTACATCTGAATGAACGTGAAACTGAGCGCAACATGCACGAGCGCAAAACCCCTCCCTGCCTCCTCTCCCGTATGAATATGCTAATGACTATGCTAATGGAAAAACCCAACGAAAAAGCAAAGGCAAAATCAAACAAAAAGAGAAACTTTGAACAGAATGTGAATTGGAGGTGCTGCTTTCGGAGGTAGAACGGAGAAAAGCGGTGTTATTTGCAAGTTTGTTCTCCGGAATTAACAACAAAAGAAAAAAATAGAGTGGGAGAGTTTAGCTGATATGGTTAACACAGTTGGGTCTGAACATTGCACTGTGCATTTAAAAAAGAAATAGTGTGGTTTATATCTGTAAAATGTTGCAGTACCCTTAGCAGTCTCAGTGGCGCACCTCATAAGAAGCATATGATCATGTACTGACACATTCGAGCACAAACTCGGTTTGAATCCAGCGTCTGATGAATTCTTTCTTCTTTTTTTTCCCGCTACATATCAGATTTTGCCCACTATTTATTATGAGAAAGACAAGTAGGAATCATTAATAAGTTTGTGCATCATATTTTATTTACACATTTATTGAATGGAAATGTTTCTGATTCACGCATGCAAATTTATCTTCAGATAGTGTCTTTATAGCAATGTGCGTGCAGTAGATAGCTCAGATTACATTGGGAAAACAGGCGACCGCTGCAAATTGTGCTTTAATGTTTAGCTGGTCAACTGTATGGTATGGAAATCTTACATACCTACTATATGAACTCGTCTCATACAGCTGCCATTGCAAGGATCAGACACTTTGTAGAGAAGAATTTAACACAACTGCCTCTAGGAGTCGCCAATGGAAGTAAAACAGACACGCACAAAAAATGTGCGTACGCCAGCCATAAAGCTGCCGTGAACCTGCGCACATTCCCACGTTCAGTTCATTGTTAGTAAATCCAAACGTGAGCGATTCTGAGCGTGAAACCTGGCGTACGCAAAGTTTTTGTGCGTACGCAGCGTTGATACATGAGGCCCCAGGTTATCCAGAGTTTTCTTCCAGAGTTTCATACAATTTCGGGTGTTTCATTTTTAACTTTCGACTTTTTTTTAAATGGAATTTGATACCGCATGATGAACGGAAAGAAAAACCTCCACATTTTGTGACTCGGTGGTCTATTTAAGGTAAACGCTGCTTACATGGTAGACTCTTAATAAGAGTATTATCTTAATCATATTAAAATCCGAGTATTGGTGTCTTATGTAAATGTACTCAGAAAATGTCAGATGAAGTCGCGAGCTGTCAAAGACAGCCTATTCCAATGCCTTTTAGCATGCGCCCTCCAATGTTTCATTAAGTTTGACCTGTTTCCTCCTTAAACGCAACGAAAGCATATGCTTCACGTTGTAGTGTCAAAATCCTTGTGAAATACAACCATACTTTAGAACGCTTAGTTTAAGCAAATTTGATGAATGCTATCATGCGTGTTGAATCAGAAGGGATTCAAACAGGCGTGCGTGTACGTTTCTTAGCAACTAACCTGCCTAAATGTCGTTGTCCGAAGCCACTAAATCAAAAAGTTACAAATTAACGTGACATTGCGTTGCTCTCTCAGCTCACATCTTTCAGAAGAAAAGGTCCACATTGTCCCCCGACAATGTCAACATACTGGACTGTCTAAGCAACTGGATGAATGTAAAGGAGAACTGAGAAATAATTTTACTACTTTATATTTAATGTTCTCAACTCACAGCAATACAACTTTGCAATGAGTACAATTGTTTGTATTCATTACTTTATTATTATCATTGTTATCATTATTATTATTATTATTATTATTATTATTATTATTATTATTATTATTAGTATTAGTATTATTATTATTGTTGTTGTTGTTATTTTTCCATTTTCAATTTATACAATGCCTTTATTTGGCCATGTTTTGCTGTGCACTTAGAATCCAACTTGGAAATAATTTTTTTCTTTATTGGTATTGATTGTTTTGAGATTCAAATGGCATTAACATGCCTGTGTTTTTATTAGGCATGTTGTTAACATGAAGAAATCTGTGTTACAAGTTGACCAAAAAAATCTAATTTTTAATTGAAACAGTTTGTGTCTTGTGTTTACATTAATTTTACATTGGAATAGCCAAAATTACAAGTTTCAGTCTTTTTAATGTGATTAATCGCGATTAATTTAAAAAAAGTGTGATTAATTAGGTAATTTTTTCAATCGATTGACAGCACTAATATATATAGATATATATAGATGCAAGTATGTAATATACAAATATAATATACATAGTAAATACATTTTAAATTGTTTTTTAGAAACGGGAATAATCTTCAACATAACACCAGACACAAACTTCAACACTTTTGAAACAAACAATTAAGCAAATAAACACAACACACCATTTTTTTTTTTTTTTTGTACAACACAACTTTATTCAACAATAAACCTTCCCCTGCCTCCAAAATAAAATATGATTGTCTTTCCCTCTTGTAATGCAGCTATGACCATGGAGGCGGTTGTGGTGCTGGGCGACTCCTCCTCTATTTCATCTGTCTTCTCTTCCTGTTTCCTGGGCCTCCTCCTCCTCCTTTTCTTTTTCACTTTCTCCTCTTCCATGTTCTCCTCTATTTCAATGTCATTCGTCTCTTTCTCCTCTGCGTTCTTTTCCACCTCCTCACTTTCGTTTTCTTTCGCCGCCTCCTCTTCCACAATGCAATTTCTTGGCTTCCTCCTCCTCCTCCTTTTCTTTTTCACTTTCTCCTCATTCATGTTCTCCTCTATTTCAATGTCATTCATCTCTTTCTCCTCTGCGTTCTTTTCCACCTCCTCACTTTCCTTGTCTTTCGCCGCCTCCTCTTCCACAATGCAATTTCTTGGCTTCCTCCTCCTTCTCCTTTTCTTTTTCACTTTCTCCTCTTCCATGTTCTCCTCTATTTTAATGTCATTTATCTCTTTCTCCTCTGCGTTCATTGCCACCTCCTCACTTTCGTTTTCTTTCGCCGCCTCCTCTTCCACAATGCAATTTCTTGGCTTCCTCCTCCTCCTCCTTTTCTTTTTCACTTTCTCCTCTTCCATGTTCTCCTCTATTTCAATGTCATTCATCTCTTTCTCCTCTGTGTTCTTTTCCACCGCCTCACTTTCCTTTTCTTTCGCCGCCTCCTCTTCCACAGTGGAATTTCTTGGCTTTCTCCTCCTCCTCCTCCTCTTCTTCGTAACTATCTCCTCCTCTATGTTCTCCTCCTCCTCCTCCCTCACCTCATTTTCAATGTATTTTATATCCTCCTCATTTTTCTCCTTCTCTGCTTTCATCATGTCTTCCTCCATCTCACTTCTCATCTTGTCCTCCTCCTCTTTTATTTGTCCAATCAAAGAATTTGCCACCAACAATCTTTTGGTGGCATTTTCTTTTACTCTCTCCTCCTCTTCCTCCTCCTCTACTTCCCTCCTCTGAAGCTCTTCTCCAGGCAGCCAGCTGCTAATCTTTTTTTCCTCCTTTGGCTTCTCTTCATTTGTGTTCTCTTTCTCCATCTCCTTCTGTTCAATCACCACCTCCTCCTCTTTCTCCTCCACCCTCTCCTCCTCCATTTTCCTCCTCCTCCAAAACTCCTCCTCTGACAACCGGCTGCTAATGTTTTTCTTTTTTCTCTTTTGCTTCCCTTCCTCCCCTGCCTTCTCTTCATTTGTGTTTTCTTTCTCTTTCTCCTTCACCTCCTCCTGTTCAATCACCACCTCCTCCTCTTCCTCCAAAATCTCATCCTCTTCTTTTGTCACTTTCTCCACCTTCTCCACCACCTCCTCCTTCTCCATCATCTCCTTCTCTTCATCCACTTTCACCACCATTTTCTGATAGACCTCATTCTCGTGGTCTGTAAAAAGAGAAACAATTGCAGTTTGCACGTGTACACAGTCAATTTCAAGGAGACGTTAAACTCCAGATAAATAAGAGTAAAAATACAGTTTATTTCTAACATTATAGTTTCTAGATGCAGTAGATAAAATGTTTAGATGCAGAAACCATCATTTACCATCAGAGGATGAAAGTCGGATCGGCTCATTGCTTGGAGAGAAGCAAAACCATTTTAGGGCAGCTCTGATAAAAGAGCCAACCCTGCTCTTCTTCTTTTTCTTTTTCTGCTTCTCCACTTTGTCCTTCTTGTCTGTTAAAAGAGAAATGGTTGCACAGAATGTATATATTAATACATAAACATTAAGAAGTTATAGTAGCTAAGCTAAGGTTACCACAAATTTACCGTTTTTTTGCTGCACTTAACATACTTTAACTATGAAATTTCCCTTTTTTTGTATTTTATAAAAATTAATTTTAATTGATTATAATAATATGATATTTTTTATTTTCATGTTAATATAACTGGTCAGTGCACCAAACAATCTAAAAAGAAAATACATTTTCAGTGCACTTTTTTAAAAATAGAAATGTAAATACTTCAATTTAATAAGGGGTTTTAGAGTGAAGTTGAATCGGAAAAGCTAAAAATGAGATACAACATTAATTTACACAAGGTGTTTCATTAAGATGCACTTAAATGCAATAATAACCTAATAATATTTAAGTGAATATTCACTAATTCATAAAGCCATAGCAACATGTAACATTCACTATTTCAGCCTATCCTGTTTCTGCTTGTCATTAACTGTGTAGCACATTAGCCAACTGATGAAATAATATCTTATATATATCTAATATCTTATATATTATGTTATTATTATCACATGTACATTCTGCTATAGCATCACTGTTAACCATTTTTGTACTGTAAGTAACATAATTTAACTGTAATATGAGCTGTATTTTAAGACATTTATGCAGTCAATTACTGTGTTTTAAAGTTGCTTTGTGAAAATTACTCTATTACAGAAAAGATATACATACAATTCTGTAAATACATATACAGCAAGATTAATGGTGCTGTAGTTGTAAATAGTGTTCTTGCTGTAATTGATTTTCAGTAAGTTACTGGCGAACTGCTGCAAGTAAGTTGCTGTAGGTTTAACAGGATTTTTTTAATAGAGCTGTTTAGGAAAACAGGAATTCAACCAGCTGTCTATTATACTGTACGAACATTTACACTGTACAAACATTATTTTTTATTAATAAGTATGATATTATGTCTGGAAAACACTGGATATTCATATTACAATGTAAATGTGACTCACTGTTAGTGCCGTTTCCGGGCCTTTCTTTGATCTGCTGCGCTTTTTTCTGGCGCCGGGAGATCTTGCAAGAGATTTCAACTTCCATTCTGTCTTCCATTTTGACAGCCGATGTTGTGGGGTCAACACTTATTGTTGGGGATGCAAGATTGCAATTCTGCTCAACAATCATATTGATTGCTGTAGGGTTTTAGGCTTTTACCTGAAACCACTCAAACACATAGAGTTTGCAAGTTGGAATGGAATGAGGATTTCGGTCTTGCACCGTGAATCACTCAAACAGGAAGATGTTCAAACGCTCAGTCAGTCTTGAAAACACTGGAGAACTCAATCAATAAGAACGCAAGTATTCAAACACTGAAAAGCCAAAAGACACAACCTGTCCGATTCCACTACAGCAAACCCACTAGAGATTTTTTATGATGCAAGGCTTCAAGAACACTTTGGAACGCGTTCTATTCTCAGAACATGTCACTATGGTAACGAGACTAAGCACTAAGAAATGTTTTCTTTTAAATACTAATGACTGAGTCAATGTCCAAATGACATAAAATGAATAAAATACTTGCTGAATAATTGATTTAGGGTGCCAAAAGCTGTCTTAAATAGACAATCAATTAAAAATGTATATAACTGTAGACAATGAAGCACAACAAATGAAACGCCAAAGGTTTTTGTGAAACTTAAACCACAAAACTGACATATATTGACTGAAAGAATATATAATAAATTCATTTACAAAAAATCAAAAATCTGAAACGAATGTGAAGGATTATCTTTGAACAAAAAATACATTTAAATAAATGAAAATCAACAAAATAATTCTGAATCAAGCCGTAAAGTGCAGAACAAATGCAGGCAACATGCATTGAAATGTGAACCAAAATCAGTTCAACTGATGACACTGAGTGATCAGTAAATGAGATACGAAATAACTATTAATTTACAGAAGTGTAGCGAGAATGTTTTATATTTAACTGATAAAAGTGCTAGATGCATTTTTTTTATTGTTAAATGTCTATTTTTTATAAAAAAATAAGTCAAATCAACAAAAAATCTTGTTGTCTTGACTTTTTGCCATGTATATTTTTTACAGTACAGCTAAAATTGTTTCTATTGCAGTTTTGCAGAACAATTTTTTTCTATTTGGCTGAAAAAACACCTCTTAGAATATTTTTATTGTCCCCGAAGGGCAATTAAGTTTACAGCAATAGCCGACAATTGACAGCATCAAGTCACATTTGACAATATAAAATAACAGTAAACAATACAATAATCACTTAAAGCTTATTTAGTAACCCAACAGCCGTTGGAACAAATGAATACAAGTATCTATTGGACCTTGCATCTAGAATAAGTGTACCTTCTGCCTGATGGCAAGAGGCAAAACTTTAAATAAAGTGGGTATAGTTCTCATCTGTTAAAATGGACATGGCCTTCCTTTTAACTCTCTCCTCATACACTTTTCCAATGCTGTTAAGATTTATACCCAAGGTCTCCTGAGATTGTTATTCTTGCCAGTCTGAAGTGTATGTAAGTGATGAGAAGTATGAGAGTTTTTGCCAAATAGACATTTCCTTTGGACTTGTTTTCAATTCATAATTTCAGTGTGTGCAACTGTAGGGTAATGCTAACAGAGCTATTAGAGACTACACACAGTAAACGTTTTTAGTCTTGATGGTAAAAGGGAACTAAGAGTTCATTAAGCTTGAGCTTGATAGAAAAAAACATGGATTTTCATCATTTGAAGGTGTGATAATATTTGTCATGGACTTGTAAGTGGTTTCTATGGAAGCTTGTTTCTGCCTCTGAAAATGTATTTTTCTTAGCTGCGTATTTTAAATAATTTACCAAAACAAGCCAAATTATGTATTTTGTAAATCGTATACATTTATTTTTCAACATGACTTTTATTTAAGAACCGTTTACATTTTTAAAAAACTAATTGTCGTATACAGTTCTTTTTAAAATATTTTCCAAATGATGTTTAATAGAGCATGGAAATTTTCTCAGTATGTCTGATAATATTTTTTCCTCTGGGGAAAGTCTTATTTGTTTTATTTTGGCTAGATTGAAAATAGTTTTTAATTTTTTAAACACCATTTTAGGGACAAAATTATTAGTCCCTTTAAGCTATATTTTTTCTCGATAGTCTACAGAATAAACCATTGTGCAGGAACTTGCCAAATTACCCTAACCTGCCTAGTTAGCCTAATTAACCTAGTTAAGCCTTTAAATGTTACTTTAAGCTGTATAAAAGTGTCTTGAATAATATCTTGTAAAATATTATTTACTGTCATCATGGCAAAGATAATATAAATCAGTTATTAGAAATGAGTTATTATAACTATTATGATTGGAAATGTGTTGAAAAAAATCTTCTCTCCATTAAACAGAAATTGGGGTAAAAATAAACAAGCGGTCTAATAATTCAGGGGCGCTAATAATTCTGACTTCAACTGTTACTACATTTATGCACAACATTGTCTGGGTGCAAGGTCCCAGATCAACAGTTAACTATACATAAATAAAGAGGACTTCTATTAAAGGAACCTTATTGTTAGAATGACAATAAAAAATATTAGTAATATAAACAGTGCTGTTAAACACTAATAGTGTTTTACTGGGATGGATTGTTAATGGTTTTGATCTTCATCTTCGTCTCTTTTATAGTATGATACTCTGAGCATCTCTTTCTGAGAGCCACATCTTGACAGTCTGACCATAAAAATTGCTGTCATCAAGTTTAAATATGCTAACAACTTGTTAACAAATGCTAAATAGTCTTTAAATAATGCTAACTGTGCTAGAATATGCTTATAAAATGATCCATTGTTTGTGATTTAGATGTAAAGATCAACATTTTAACTTGATAACATATTAGCAACAAAATAAAGCATACTAACAGCTTTCCAGAAATATAAACATGTTTGCAACTTGCTAAAACATGTTAAACTTTAAAATAAATATGCAGTCATCAAGTTAAAATAAGCTAACAGCTTGTTAACACATGCTAACAACTATTTGAAAAATTATAACTGTGCTAAAATATGCTAATGAAATGATAAATTGTTCACGATTCGTTAACATAAACATTTTACCTTGATAAAAGGTTATAAACATGCTAGCAACATGTTAAAGCATGCTAGCAATTTTCCGAGAGAATAAACATGCTAGATACTTGCTTAAACATGCTAAATTATAACAATAAATATGCAGTCATCAAGTTAAAATATGCTTAACAACTTAACATATGCTAACTGTGCTAAAATATGCTAATGAAATTATAAATTATTTGTGACTTAAATGTTAAGATAAACATTTGAACTTGATCAAATGTTATAAACATGTTAGCAACATATAAAGTATGCTAGCAGTTTTCTAGAAACATAAACATGCTAGCAACTTGCTAAAACATAGAACAGCTAAATTATAATAATAAATATGCAATCAGCAAATTAAAATATGACAAGCAACTTGTTAACATGTTAACAACTTTGTGTTGTCATTGTTTGTAACAATGCTTATGTTTGTACACTTAACATTTGCAGCAACATATTAAAGCATGCTAGCAACATTAACATACTAGCAACTTGCTAAAACATGCTAAAGTATAACAATATGCAGTCAACAAGTTAAAATCTATGCTAACAAATTATTAACACATGCTAACAACACATTGAAACATGCTAACTGTGCTAAAATATGCTAATGAAACATAGTTTGAGACTTGTTAACATGTAAGCATTTCGCTAAAACATGTTCTAAGACATGTCAACTGTTTTGTAAAACATTCTAGAAAGATGTTACAGCATGCTGGAAACTTCCTAGTAATGTGCTGAAACATGTTAGCAATATTAAAACATGTCAAGGTAAATAAATATGCTTAAAATTTGCTGTTCAGGTTTTTTTTTTGGTCAACATCCCTGTCAAACAAGACCATGGTACTATATGAATACTCTTGTTTGTAGGTACTCTTCAATCTGTTGCCAGTTGTGCATGTGTATGCAGTGAGCAGCACCACAGAGTCCAAGAAGCCGGCCATGAATCTATACTCCTGTCCAGTGTACAAGAAGCCAAGGCGGACTGACCTGACGTACATCTTTTCACTGTTCCTCCGAAGCAGCCAGAACCCAGACCACTGGACTCTGAGGGGAGTCGCTTTACTCTGTGACTGTAAATAAACCCTCAATCTGCTGAGGCCTGAGGTATTTTCACACATGAACAATGAGCGTGAACGTTTGAAGAGAAATATGTGCTTATTATATCATAAAAACAGGAAATCTGCTTAATTCTAAGTGTTGTTTAAGATAAAATTGGTGAAACATGTTGGTACACTTGATTTTTTCAATAATATGACTATGGTTATGTTCTTATACTTGTATTTTATCCTATGAAATAAACAATAAACAGCTTAAAAATACATAATTCATGCTGCAAAATTTATCAATGTTTTATTAAACATTTCTTAACTGAAATGCTCGTATGATGTCTCATATAATTATCAGTACATAGGTGTTCATCGATAAATTATAGCAGAGGTGTCCAAACTACATGTATACAGTATGTACTGCAAATACTGTGTAGAGGATGATAATGAATAGAATTATGTATATAATCTTTATTCATTCATGCACTTTCCAAGCATATCATACAGCATAAAGTGTTAATAAAACAAACAGTCTAATGACAGATATCATAATGACAGCCTTGCCTTTTAACACCATTAAAAGCATGTAAAGACTTCTTTTCTACCTCTGGCCTTCAATAAAAAAAGGTGGACAACTGGAAGATGTCAAAATGAAAAAGTGTAATATAGCAGCAACTTTTGTCCTTTAAAATCAGATTTGGTAATTGCTTATCCGCTTGTTAAGTGTGACGTCACGCGAAGCGGCTTCCGGGTCCAGGCACTCTATTCTACTGAATGGGGAGACTCATGAAATGGTAATAATAAACGTTTACAAAGCGATTTAAGGCTTTCGAAAGTCACGATCGCAGTATATATTTCCATGCCTTATATCCGAGGGCCAGAAAGTGATTCATTTTTTTATAAATTGTTACATTTTTGGTATTTGTTATGCAGCAAGCCCATAGATTTTTGTGTACACTATGCTTTTATATAAAATTAACTTTAATGTGTGATAGAAATAAAACGCGATCATAAACGAGTGATTTCTCCACTCAAATGAATGGCGTCTTGGACCCAGAAACAGTATTACATACGTCACAAACACGTCACCACTTAACAAGCGGATATGCTATAATTGCGCATTTATTTCTTCAGAAACTCTTCAGAAACCAGCTGATTGAGTTCATGTGTTTATTTAAAAATAATAATACAACTGAATAGTGATGGTTAATCACCAAGGTTATACTGCGAAAGCTGATCCTTTTTAGTTTACAAGAAAATCACAGAAAAGGCACAGAAAAATGTTGTTAGAAATGACTCGCCTGCACAAGTAATCAACTACAACATCTAAACTGAAAAATGTCATTCTAAACTCATCCATCGCTGGACATGCTGGATGTCAGCTGAAGTCCAAAAAAAAAAAGAAATCTGATTTGTTTAATTCATCTGTATTTGTGTAAATCATTTTGACTGTTTGGTGAAATTTCTTTTAAATAATATTGCACACGCCTAATAAATAATAGGTTCACTCAGCTCTTTGTCTTAAAAGCATTTTACTACTAAAGAATGAATAAAGGCATCGGTGACTTACAAAAGAAAATTGTTCTCTCATAATGGGGGACTTCTTGTGCTGCGTTCACACCAGATGCAGATGAAGATTTACATGTTTTACATGTTAAGTCATGCAAAGACGAGAATAGACATCCTGCGGCGCGATTCACGCAAATGAAGCGGCGCGTGTTGATCAATGTCGTTGGATAATCTGAAATTCAGCAGACATTCGTGTTGCATTGACCAGTCAGAAATTTTCTCTTGTTGGGGCGTGATTTTGATGTAGCTCCTGTTGTTGGTGTACCGAGGAAAAATCCTATTACCAACACCGGACAACAGTTCATCAAACTGGGCTTGGCTCTGTCAGAACACAGCTGAAAGCTTCTATCATCCAGGTGCAGTTTCTGGAGGAGTTGATAAATTCACAGAGCTGGGTGCACCTCTGAAAGGATTTGGTGGACTCAGACACAGCTCCTAATGAATCGACGCTGCTTATCAACCTTCCTAAAGCACATAATCACAGCTGGTCTCTCAATAAAATTCATGTTAGCCATTTAGCAACGAAGCTAGAGTCACCGGGCAGACAGAAACCCTGCACATGATGCAAATCCAAAAGTGCGAATGAAGCGAGTAAGCTTACAATGTTCTTGCGTGTATTTACGTATGAATAGTGTGATTTATCCTGGTTTGATGTGAACGCAGCAAAATAAGGATCACAAGACCAGCCGAACGCTATTCAACATATCTCAGTAATACCTCTATTATAATACACATCTGTGAAAGAAGTATCTTACCAAACACCTTTATTTTATACAACACTTCATCCACACCCATAGGTGTCAGTGTGACCAAAAAAACGAACTAAAAGTTAAATTAAAAATCATTAAACTAGTCATCTCATTATGGTGGTTTGACATTCATCACCCTTCATAGCACATAACAGATGTAAACAAAAATATCCCCCACACCTCCCCCCAAAAGACACATATTGTTTGTAGAATTCAACTTCCTCAATTCGTTCATTCAGTTGTCGCAAGAACCATCCACTGATCCAATCAGGATCTCTGGTCTTTCCAATCTTTCCACCTTCTAGTTCTCTGTAATCGAATCCATATCTGTATATTAGTCTTTCGCAAAATGTGCCTGTCCGGCCTGCTTAAGCTTAAGAAAGCTGCTTCATATCATACATCGGTACTTCTGATTCTTCACCCTTGCCCTCATCTGGACCTTCTTGTTTCTGCGTTGGCTCTGTGTAGGCCACCTCAGGACTGGGTTTACGACCCTTCGGTGGTGGGACGGGTGCTGTTCCTTCTGTGGTCCCTTCTGCCCCCTCCTGACCCTCAGCCACCGTCCTTTCCTTCTTCAGATTCAGCTTTGCTGGTACGGTTTTTGTGATGGTTTCCTTGAAGCGCTCGCCAGACTGTTTCAGTCGTTCTCCTGACTGGCGGATTTTCTCACGCCGTTCGGCTGTTACTATGCGCTCGCCCAGCTTGTTGACCTTGGTGCCCAGGTTCTCTTTGGTCTTAGTCATGTTCTCGCGTGAGAAGGTCTGCTTCAGGCTTTCGATGCGCTTCAGGCCGGTCTTCTTTAGTTTGGCAGCAGTGGATGAATCGGCTTCTTCAACAACCATGTATTCCTCATCCGAGTCAGGGAGCGGAGCCTCTGGTGCATCTGGGTCTGCAGCAGCGTCTCCACCCGTTGCTCCCTTCGGAGAGGCTTTAGGACCAGCCACAGCTGGGACCTCATTATCTCCCTGTGGAAAAAGGATATAATTACTATGGTATATCTGAGACCTTTAGTTAAATTGTTCTAGATTAATTAAAGAGACAAATTAGCTAGTAATTGGGCTATTTTTATTCTCATTTATTCTCAATGGCAAAAAGTGTCCCAAAATACCTGAATTTAACCTGAACAACTACATTCAACAAGTGAAAAATGTATTGCAATCTGTATTTTGTAAAATGTTTGTATGTTTAATGAATATATACCAATTACAATTTTAGATTTATTCTATGAAGTTAACCATATAATCATGCGTTATCAGCATAGCAAAAAATAAAAAATAAACAGTCACATGCTTTCGTAAAAATTAGGGTTTACAAAAGTTTTTAGTTACAAGTTCTACAAGGACTTGAATGCATTTTGGAACTTGGAATCTGTCATGAACACTCTTAAATATTATGTTGGAAAAATGTAGTCCACTGAAATGTGTTAATCAAATAAAAAAATAAGATGTAAATGGCAATAACATTTCTGAAACATCAATACTGAAGTGTTTTGATGTCTTTTTCAATAGATATTTGAGATATATGTTATTGGCAGTTACTGAGCATGAGTTTGTGAAGTGTTACGAGAGACTACATACTAAATACCATGGCTGTCCAGTTAGAATACAGTATTTAAAACACTTTTGAACAAGCTTACCGACTTATTAAATGTAGAAAGACAACTAAGCATTAATTGGTATGTGGGATATTTGTTGCCTATGATATTTTGTTTTTAATTATTTGGTATATCGCCCATTTAGCAGAAAATAAAATAAATATCACTGTATGATTTTATAAGACATGAAATAGTTCCTGAATGTTTGCGCACAACCCAGCCTGATCTCACAAAGAAATGTAACTATTTTATGTTTGGTCAGTTTAGTGGCTAATTCATATGAGTTTAGTCGTACAAAAATGTACGATTTTAAAACGTTGGCATGGCATCTAACCCCGCCCCTAAACCCAGTCGTCATTGGTGGATTAGAAAATCGTACTAAATTGTATGAATGAGATCGTATGAATTCATATGAATTAGCCACTAAATCAAAAAGTTGCGAATTGCCGTGAGATCATGTTGACACAACCATGATCACAAATGTGATATTGATTCTACACAACATTGCAACAAACAAGAAATTCCGTTTTACCAGTTTTATATTTTGCCAATGAAGGTATTTTTAAACTACTTTTTAAACAAATTATTTGACGAATTAATTTAAATATAATGATCTATAAATAAAGACAACCATTACAATGGTTCAACCAAGTGTCTTATTTATTCATGACAGGCCTAAACTAGCCAAAGTAACCAACAAAAACACAACTTCTTTTTTTTTTTGGTCAATATCCCACACACCTAGAGCTTAAAAATAGCAGAAATAAAGAGTTATCGAAGAGTGGCTTACAATTAACTTCAGTTAATCGATTTACAGGCTTTATTTTAGAAGATTTTTTTAATAAAGATTTGCATAAAGAAGTACTTGTGTGCCATTGCATAACACATCCATATCATTCACCTATACTAGGCCAGTGTTTAATCACTATGAAGCAAAATAAGTGAATCAAATTACATCTATCACCAGCATTCATGGACTGAAGCCAGTTAAGGTTGAACCACTCTTTCCATGTCCCCGCTTCTGAACAACTTTTTTATAAATAAAACAAGTCTATCGCTAACAAACTGCCGCTGTTCGATTGCTGATTAAAGACTCTGTCTGCAGCTTTTTTAACCATCGCTCTGTCGGACACGATAACACTATATTAGGACATGAAGCTTCAGTGCAGCTCTCAGAATAACCCTGAACAAATCTGTCAGCTGTTCTGCTCGGTTCAAGAGATGATCAAACCCATGGGCACTCATTAAAACTGTGATTGTTTCAAAAAAAGAAAACACTAATACGCCTACACTGATTGCTCCAATGCCTTAAAGAAAACACTCCTATATGGGAAATGAAATACACTTTTCCTATAATGATATAGACCAGTAGCTGACATATTTTAATGTAGTTTTTTCTCTCATAATGGTTGCATTTATACAGATTCAGTCTATAAAAGTAGAGAAACAAAGTAACATCTTATTTGATTGGTGTTTTAATGTCCATTGATCTGCTTTACAATTACACTGGACCTTCAAAATACCCAAAGATTGAATCAAGACGCAGCATAACCAGATTTAGCAACATTCCTGGATGATTTCATAATTTTCTGCACTCAATCCTAATCGCATTTCTCCCATCTAGCCTCATTTAAAACAACAGCAACCCTTCATAGTCCGTTCTCGAAACTCTAAAAAGTGAATATTAATTCGTTTTTACTCCCTCATGGATCACATTACGCACTTTATCTGCGTATTACGCCAGACATCCTGCCACATATCAGATAAAATGGCCGCCAACCTAATCCTCTATTCTCAGCGGGGACTGGCAGAACATTCCTGCTGTATTGCTTTTGGCAGCTGGCCACGTGACCTTCTAGTGTATCGTGATTTGTCTCGGATCATGCAAAACTTTGCGTCCCGAGTCTATATTTGATGACTCATTTTGCTCAAGTTAAAAGTAATTAAAGGTATATAGTTATGTGTTTCAAAGAATTAAGGTGCAATCACATTTACCAATACTTGACCAAGTTTAATTGAGTCATTCCATTGGAAATCCAGTTGCATATTCAGAGCTGACTTGTTTTCAGCTTGTTTTACAGTATTGACCAGCAGAGAGCTGCTTGGTTTGGCTTCTGTGCTCACTATGTCAGCTTGTTTGCCTCCAAAATGTCACCACACATTAAGGCCTCATTCAGAGATCCAACCTTTAATTGGAACCCAGAATAACCAAGTCCAGAAACACTCATATTCCACTAAAATTGAAGTGATTGTCATTATTTACCTGGTAGATGACGACACGGAACTTGTTCTTATTCAGCAGCTCGACTTGGGTTTCCTCCACCTTCTTGACTCGAACGTTCTGCTTCTCCACCCGCACGCGGACGTCCTTGATGTGGCAGCTGACCTTGCGTGTTTTCTCCAGAAGTTTCTCCACGGTGCCACTGGTCGCCGTGTGCTCCTTCGTCAGCTTGACTACATCTGCTTGGATGGTCTTGACGGTGTTCTCCAGCTCCAGCTGCCTCTCCTCCATCCGCTGCTGGCAGGCCTGAACATTGTCTATGATCCCGGACACCCTCTCCAGCAGAGAGAAGATGTTCATGGCGCTGGGCTCGTCCGCCACACCTGCCAGTCCCAGTTTATCAGCCATGCTTGTCCTTGAAAACCGATGAGGACCCTAGACCAGAACTGCCAAAATCCTTAGGTCCTGCTTCGGTGGGTTTCTCTTTAGGGGTGTTGGGGTGGGACGTTGGATTGTGGGGCCGTGGTGGGCCCTGGGAGATGCTCGGATAGGACAGACTCACCCTCTGACAGGAGCTTCATGGACGTTTTGGAGAATATAGAAGCTCCACCCTTGCTGTATATCGGGAACGCAAGGTTCAAAGACCAGACACAGAGGGAACGACTGGAAATAAGGGCAGAGGGGTTGGAAGAGGGCACCACACCAACTCACTGCGTATTCAGTGTATAAATACCCACAGTAAGGTGACACCCTGTCATTTTTAGAAGATGCGTGTGCAGCTGAGATAATGGAAACCCCCTTCAACCACTTTATTTTATTACAAAGAGCTGTTTCCTCGAAGAAAAGCTTATTTTATTAACAACAGTAGAGGAAATAATAGTATTGCTGTGTTCCAATTTATTCTGAAAGTATGCTTTTTAAAAAAAAAAAAGAGTGTATGCAATGTATGCAAGCTTTGGGATGTACTACTTCCTTATTAATGGACCATTTTGTTGCTTAGTTATGGGCCCGGTCAATCATCTCGACACATCGTTCACATTTCTTTCATATTTAATTTCCTACAATATTGAAGATGCAGCAGCATATTATTCTATTTGCAAGTTTTTCAATCGGAGAAATCTCTGCATAAGTATGCATTCAGAAGTTATTGACTAAACATGTCTTTATAAGCAGGGTGCGAATTACAGGGGGGTTTGAGGGGGATTGACCCCCCTAATTAACTCTTGATCCCCCCTGAAAGACGTCAAAACCAGATGCATAGGGGGTCAGCTCTTAACAAAGCAAAACATTGTTTTTTCTGATTTGTATTTTAAATAATAATGTTATTAATAAAAATAATAGATAATATAAATATACCTTTTACCACCCCTATAGCGGTTCATACCATTGTGAATACAAATTCAGAGTATGTGAGAAAAAAATACTAATTCAACGGTCTGATATACACCATCGTAAGTGTTAAAAAAACACTTTTCAAGTAAAATATGTTTTATGTTTGTATGTAGATATAGCCCAAAAGTAAAGTCTAATTAGACATCGTTTTTATAGTTCTAAAATAATATAATAATAATATTAAGTAATATAAAATAATATAGAATCTAAAGTAACCTCTGAAATAGCTAATCAGACGTTACTGTACCCCCCCCCTCCATCCAGCAAGGTATAATTCGTACCCTGTTGCAGATTAAATATAACATTGAAAATATTAATTAAATATATTCCAGAAAGATAGATATTAACAGTCATTCTAGCATCTTTACCAAATATTTGCCACATACCTTTGGTTGTACGCCTTCGCCATGTTTGTGGTATGTTTACATTTTTTAACCGTGTGTGGCCGGATTCTGCACTAACAATGTACTCAAGAAGTGAAAGTACACATTTTTAAAATGACTTAATAAGATACAATTCCTGAGAATATCTACTCAATTACAGTAGTTTGAGTATTTGTAATTAGTTACTTTACACCACTGACTGATTTGGAACATACTAATTCTATTTACTATTTAGGAAGGATAATATGTGAATTAGAACGCTGCATATGATGTTCCTCAAATCTTGATCAATGCACTATATGCACACCTAGTGTTTTTCAGCCAATGATAAGCTTCTGATGAAAGGTTTATGGTTATTTTCAATTTCATAAGGTTCCTTTTACAGCATCGATGTTGTAATGGAATTAAAATACAACCAGTTACATAGACTTAAGCATTCATTTAATTGTTTAAGCGTAAAATGAGATCAATGTAGACACAAGCGCTGTCAGAAGCAGCAGCAAATACTGGGGTATAATACATTTTAATATTTAAGATTGAGAAATGGCATAAAAAATGAAATTAATGCAACCTATTTCATATCGTATATCAATCAGGCAGTGAAGATCACTGATTTTTAAAGAAATGAGACCTTAAACATGGTGATTTTGAAAGACACTGTTCACTGGAAGCGTTTGGGCTCGGCTGACTAAAAATTAAAAGTCTGTGCACATATACCCTATTGACTTTCTAATTTGGTCCAATACCTATAGTTCTTAACCACACTATCTATATTTTTCTGTTTCTTCAAAGAAATAGCAGTTAAATTGTCATAATTGATTAAAAAAGTGTTGCACAAACAATACTAAGATGTTCCACCAATGATGGTCAATTGATTGTGCAATTTTATACCAAAGACTCCAGCTTTACCACAATAGGGTGCAATATGCACGCAACAATGTCCGCACAATGCTTCAGGCTCAAACTCAAACATGATTTGAACTGCCATGTTGCATCCTGGGGAAGATGATCCACCTTAAGATGGACTGTCCAAACCTGTGAAATGATGCCACCAGCTGCAGTCTATTTTTAAACCCGGAGTCGTCTATAATTACTCATCACTCATGTCATAGCTCACCGAGGCTTACCTAATTCTCCAGAACTCTTCATTCAGCCGATACTCAACACTGCTGTTTTTTTTTTTTTTTACACACTAAATATCACGTGAGCAAACTTTCTAGATTGTTTTCTTTACATAGCTGCTTTTATTGCAGTTTGTCATTTTACTGTATATGAGAATGCAGTATGTCAGTCTTAAAGAGACAGTACACTGAGAAATCATTGTCTTGTCATTATAAACTCGTCTTGCGGTCTTCTCTGGACCACAAATAAATATACTTTGAATCACGTTTTTGCCCATACTTCAAAATATCTTCTGACATAATTTGAAAGTCATATAGGTTTTGAATCACATGAAGGGGAATAAATTATTTAGGGTGAACATTTTCTTCATTTAATGAGACATTTTTGTGATCTAAAAAGTGTAACTTTTAATGCCTTTTGGCCATTCATTTTCACAGCAGTTGCAGTTTGGATTGTTAAAAACAATCCAAAAAATTTCGAGGTGCAAGTTTTGACATTTTTACTGTTATAATTCCATATTAACTATAAAACTGCCAATTTGTGTTAAAAAAAAAACTGCAATATGCAGTATTACATGGTCATTATATAGACATTAGCAAGTACTTGGCAACCAAAGCAACAACGTTGGACTGCAAATTTATATATACGGTACGTAGTGTTTCAAAGTAACAAAGTAACTTACTAACTCCTAACCTGGCATGCATAATCCAGTTTATTTTTCTTTTTTCAGATTCGTGAGAATGGGGATTGGGATGAAGACACTATTGATGAATCTTTCCAAAGAATGCACAAGTAAAACTTCTCCACTTTAAGTACTTTATGTATTTATTTAATATTTTATTCATTATTATATTTTATGTTATATAAATATATAGTTTTGGTATATAGTTTTTGTTTGTGAACTTGATGTTAAGTGTTGGTGTTTATTGAGTTAAGTATGTCATTTTTGTTATGTGAAGCACCACCATATCTAAATGAATTGCCCCAAGGGGATTAATAAACTAAACTACTTACTATAAACTAAAAAGTAAGTAAGACAGCCAAATCTATTAAGTTAATGTAATGTTTTTTTTTTTTTTTTACAAATTTAAGTCCATCAAACATAAAACAATTAGGTTGTCCCCCCAAAGAAATGTAAGAATTGTGTTGTTTCAACTCATTTTACATTTTTTTTCAGCTTTGCCACTTTTTTTTTTTAGATTCGTGAAAATGGGGATTGCGATGACAACACTATTGTTAAATCTTTCCAAAAAATAAATAGGTAAAACTTTTCTACTGATATGAATTTATTAACCATTTTATTTATTTATTTATTTATTTATTTATTTATTTATTTATTTATTTCATTTTCTTGTGGGCTTAGTCCATTTATTAATCCAGGGTCGCTACAATAAACCGCCAACTTATCCAGCAAATTTTTACGTAGTGGATGCTCTTTCAGCCGCAACCCATCTCTGGGAAACATCCACACACACACACTCACACACACACTCATACACTACTGACAATTTAGCTTACCCAATTCACCTGTACCGCATGTCTTTGGACTGTGGGGGAAACCAGAGCACCCGGAAGAAACCCACGCGAACGCAGGGAGAACATGCAAACTCCACACAGAAACGCCAACTGAGCCGAGGCTCGAACCAGCGACCTTCTTGCTGTGAGGCGACAGCACTACCTACTGCGCCACTGTGTCGCCTGCTATTTATTTATTTATTTATTCTTTCATTTTTTTATATTTTTATTATAAATGGAGTGTTAAGATGCAAAAACCTCTAAATGCCGTCTGAACTTTAAATTGATCATTTTTTAAAAGGCTCCAGTGTATTGATTCAGTAAATTTACTTTATGGCAAACAATAAGTTCTTTTCATGGTTTTCAAAGTGAAATAACTCACCATAAACAAAGGAGACTGAAAATAACGCTCATTATTAATGGAAATTCTGGAAGCACTTTATTTTGATGGTCCGTTTGAGTATTAGTAGACTGTCTGCTTAATATCTGTTGATACAGACATTTAACTGACTTGAAGAAACTTTGCAAGGACATTTCAATTTACACTAACTTTAACCCCAACCTAACAGTCTACTTATAATCTAATCATGGCATGTAGATGCAATGAAACTTAAATTCCACAAACGGACCATCAAAATAAAATGTGACCGAAATTTCAGACTTCACTTAGAGGTTTTTGCATCTGAACCAGTTCATATATATATATATACATATATATATATACATATACAAACACACACACACACACACACACACACACACAACAGTTCTGTCTGGTTCTTGAATCTGATTGGCTGATAGCTGTGATATATTTCAGTAATATCAGCACCCGTAAAGCCTCTTTACCCTTTGTGTATTACTCCGCCCACATACAACCAGCAAAAAGCAGACATATACAGATCTAAAGTTTAAAAGATGCTTGCTCAACTGTTTTAACTGTCAGCTTATGATTTCAATCCAATGTGGAAGGAAGTAGTTCCACATACAAAAGGGTTTTTGATACTCTCCATGTGTGATTTTGTTTTTATATACACAATTATACCGTCAAACTGTTGTATAAACACAATATCACACTCATAGCAGTGCGATATACAGCCATATCGCACTGCTACGAGTGTGATATTGCTCAAATATAAATTATATAATAATTTTTCATTATCATTTTTAAAATTATTTTTCCCAGTTTTTGTTTACTTGATGCTAAGTGTTGGTGTTTATTGTGTTGTGTCATTCTTGTTATGTGAAGCACCACCCTTTCCGAATTAACTGCCCCAAGGGGATAAAGTAGGGGAATAATTAAGCTAAACTAAACTAAACGAAACTACTTTGTTACAAAGTAAAAGTAAATGTAAGATAGCCATATCGATAAACACTATTTATGAACTTTCCAAAACAATGCATAGGCAAAACTTTTCTATTAACAATACTTTGTTAAAATAATAAATAAATAAATAAAATAATAATAAGATAGCCAAAATGCTTCAAGCTAAATTTTCAGAGCATGATGCTTATCATTTTATCGTAAAATTTTGAAAGTATTTAAAGTTATTCAGAACAAGCAATGCCAGAATGACTTCATGTTGTGTTTACATGTACAGGCGACCATCAAATGTATGTAAGACTGAGAATTAAATTTTATTAAACCTACAGCACGGGACACAGTTTCACAGGTCATGCGATATGCAGTTCATAGAATTAAATTAATGTCAATAATGTTCATTTTCAACATTAACAACACCGATAACATTAGAACAGAAAAACTACAAACATTTCAACATTGATAAGATTAGCTAGTCAAACACGTTGCATTTCATTCTCTGGAATTCCCTTCAAAAGAAAGTGTAAACGTCATCACGTCGGCGCACTTGTTCGTATCCAATTAAATTTGGTGTTCAGCTAAGTTTGATTTGAAGAAATAAGATTCAAATCAAAAGGTGGGTTGGTGGGTGGGGGCTGGGCAGTTAAACAGACAGTTCAGAGTTAATATTTTCAATAAAGAAGCACATTCCATGGAAATCGTGGACATCCGTTTTTGTGGTACAGTTTGTGTGCCGAGAGTTACATTTAACAATATGTGAAAAAACCTGGTACCACAATCGAAATAAAAAATAATAATAAAAAAAGAGCTGGCTTATATCATTCATTTGACAGTGTTTGCCACTGACATCAAGTACCTAAAATGTCCTGAAAACAAGAAAACCATAAGGCACCATCCAATAAAATAATAAAAATAAAACTTTAAAAATCGGAAATAACCGTATTGTCCAGAGTCAAGAAAGCACAAAACCAAAAAAAAGAAAAGCACATTAAAACTGTAATCCACTCGGTACAAAAAGTATCAAAAAATTAAAATAAAAACAAACTACATCATCCTTGAAGAGTTGTTTGATGGATAGTTTTGCTGTTGTCGTCTTTTACGATTGTTCTTAGGACATTTCCTGAAAAAAAGAAGAGATATTATATTATTAATTCATTCATTCATTTATTCATTTTCTTGTCGGCTTATTCCCTTTACTAATCCGGGGTCGCCACAGCGGAATGAACCGCCAACTTATCCAGCAAGTTTTTACGCAGCGGATGCCCTTTCAGCCGCAACCCATCTCTGGGAATATATTATATTATATTATATTTTTTATTATATTATATTATATTATATTATATTATATTATATTATATTATATTATATTATATTATATTATATTATATTGACATCAAATCAAATTTTTATTTAAGTGGTTTTATATTCAGTCTGTTCAGAATTATTAGCCCCCTTGTATATTTATTTCCCCAATTTTAGTTTAACAGAAGGAAGAATAAACATAATAGTTTTAATAACTAATTGGTCACACTTTACAATAAGGTTCATTAGTTAATGTTAATTAATGCATTTACTAACAGGAACAAGCAATGAACAATATATTTACAACAGTATTTGTTCATGTTAGTTAACGTTAGTTAATGAAAATACAGTAGTTCATTGTTAGTTCATGTTAACTCATGGTGCATTAACTAATGTTAACAAGCACGGACTTGGATGTTAATAATGCATTAGTAAATGTTAAAATATGATTAATAAATGCTGTACAAGTGTTGTTCATGCTTAGTTCATGTTAGTAAAGGCATTAACTAATGAACCTTATTGTAAAGTGTTACCAACTAATTTCTAATAACTGATTTCTCTTATCTTTGCCATGATGACAGTAAATAATATTTTACTAGATGTTTATCAAGATACTAGTATTCAGCTTAAAGCAGGGGTGGGCAAACACAGTTTAGCTCCAACTCTAATCACACACACCTGCTTATAGATTTCGAGTGATCTTGAAAACACTGATTAGCATGTTCAGGTGTGTTTGATTAGTTTTGCAGCTAAACTATGCAGGACACTGGCCCTCCAGGACTGAGTTTGCTCACCCCTGGTTTAAAGTGACATTTAATTAACTAGGTTAACTAGGCAAGTCATTGTTGTGTAGACAATCAAATACAAATATAGCTTAAAAGGGCTAATAATCTAACAATATTGACCATAAAATGTTTTTTTTTTTATTATTAAAACTGCTTTTATTTAAGCCGAAATAAAACAAGAAAAAAATACTTTCTCCAGAAGAAAAATTTCTTATTGAAAATACAGTGAGAAATTTCTTGCTCTGTTAAACATCATTTGGGAAATAACTGACACAGAAAAAAAATCACAGAAGGGCTAAAATATTTGACTTAAACTGTGCAAAGATACCATATTGAATGTAAATAAAGTGTCTAAATTTAAACAGCTTTTCTGAAAAAAAGGTCAAAATATGTATAAAATAAAGTTTTATCATCATTCAGAGCAACACATGTATTTACATAAAAAGAAACCCACATACTTATGCTGACCTCTACTTATATGAATATACTACTGACTAAAGTCTAGTCGACTATCCACGTTTTAGAAACATCAAATAATGACTTAACTTCTAGTTGATCATCTGGTATCAGAAGTGGCTTTTATGAAGAGATTAAGCATATTTGACCAAAATAAAATATGATCATGCCTTGATATTTCATTATTTAATTAGGACATTAAGGTCTGACTTTGCTTAGACAAAAGTCTTGTCACCTTACAGAAATAATGTCCAGTATAGAATATAAAGTCATGCTGCAGTGGAAAAAGAATAAATATTGTGTATGACTCCCATGAGCTTGGAGGACTGCATCCATACATCTCTGCAATGACTCAAATCACTTATTAATAAAGTCATCTGGAATGGCAAAGAAATCGTTCCTGCAGGACTCCCAGAGTTAATCAAGAGTCTTTGAGTTCATCTTCAATGCATCCTCCTTCATCTTACCCTAGACATGCTCAATAATGTTCATGTCTGGTGACTGGGCTGGCCAATCCTGGAGCACTTTGACCTTCTTTGCTTTCAGGAGCTTTGATGAGGAGGCTGAAGTATGAGAAGGAGCGCTATCCTGCTGAAGAATTTGCCTGTGGTTTGTAATGTAATGGGCAGCACAAATGTCTTGATACCTCAGGCTGTTGATGTTGCCCTCTACTCTGCAGATCTCTCACACGCCCCCATACTGAATGTAACCCCAAACCATGACTTTTCCTTCACCAAACTTAAATGATTTTTGTGAGAATCTTGGCTCCATGTGGGTTCCAGTAGGTCTTCTGCAGTATTTGTGATGATTGGGATGCAGTTCAACAGATGATTCTGAAAAATCTACCTTCTGCCACTTTTCCAAGTGATCAACTAGAAGTCAAGTTATTATTTGCTGCTCTTACAACTGGATAGACGACAAGACTTTTATCAGGTAGTGTATATAAGACACAAAATTTTATGTTTTTAATTATTCAACATGTCTTACAGATAAATTGGCAAAACAATATTGTGCAAAAATGTAGAGAAATTTATTACGCCATCAAACGATTCTTGTTCTAAATTGCGATTTTCATCTACTAAAATTGACCAGAATGTTACAGGTGTTCGTCTAGTCCAGCACTCACCTGGTAATACACATGACAACTGCCACGATAATGGCGATCTGCACGGCTCCGATGATAGCAGCTATGAGCACATAATGAAGTTTCTGACCGCTGGGTACCACGTATAGGATGTTAAAGTCTGCAATTTCGTCACACTGTGTCCCTGTGTAACCTGAATCACACCTGTGGATGTACAGGAAATAATCTCAAACTCATTTTTCCAAAGAAACAATCATTTTTTTAATGGGCAGCTTAAAGGATATAAGCAGTTCTATGCAACCAAATCAGAGCTCACCTGCAGGTAGCGATGCCGAAATTTAATTCGCACTGGCCGTGGACACAGAAGTTGGCATAGTCATCTGTGCAGGGAACTGGCAACCAGCCGTATCCTTTTCCTTCTTTTGCTGGGTCTAAAAGCAGAACAACTCAATTAAACTCTATTGTTGAATGAAGGATGCTTTTTTCCACTTATACGCTTGTTTTGGAATCATGCGCGTTTACCCCCTTAGCTTGGTTTGTTTGGGCATACAGTATGTGAAACCTGCAATCACGCTCTGATCTGTGATAAAACAATTGGTCTGAGATCGCTTGAATGAGGTTGTCTCTGCTCGGTTGAAACAAGCCAGGCTATATCACAGTGTATAATGGATATGCAATAGGCATACATATGCTTATAAGAAGAGAGAATAATGTTGTAGAGATGATCATTCCTACGGTAATGGAGTGTTTTATGTTGAATACCGTGAAAGCATGCGGTCTAACTGAACTATATATATATATATATATATATATATATATATATATATATATATATATATATATATATATATATATATATATATATATATATATATATATATATATATATATATATATATTTATATATATATATATATATATATATATATATATATATATATATATATATATATTATTCAGGGCAACGCAGTGGCGCAGTAGGTAGTGCTGTCGCCTCACAGCAAGAAGGTCGCTGGTTCGAAACTCGGCTCAGTTGGCGTTTCTGTGTGAAGTTTGCATGTTCTCCCTGCATTCGCGTTGGTGCTCCGGTTTCCCCCACAGTCCAAAGACATGCGGTACAGGTGAATTGGGTAGGCTAAATTGTCTGTAGTGTATGAGTGTGTGTATGTTTCCCAGAGATGGGTTGCGGCTGGAAGGGCATCCGCTGCGTAAAAAAAAAAGTGCTGGATAAGTTGGCAGTTCATTCCGCTGTGGCGACCCCGGATTAATAAAGGGACTAAGCCGACAGGTAAATGAATGAAGAAATGCATAATTTTTCAGAACATCTAAGGGAAACCTCATATGCTAGTAACTATTTCTTTAACAAAAGTAAAATGAGTTGTTCACTTTAAGGTGAGACTTTTGTTCTCACGCACGTCAATTTTGAGATTTTGGGCTTTTTGGCTTTTTATAGTGTTCTTTTTGCAGTTTAATGGACCAATGGATCTAAAAAGTATTTCTTTTATCACACTTTACCAATTTGTGTCTGTGGATTTCAATTATAAACCATTTTTAAAGGTTGTTTTTTTTTTAAATGTCATGTTTTTTGTCTTCCACCACATCAAAATTCTCCACTTTAACCAACACTTACATACTCCAAACTGCACAGTTTTATTCATATCTATATTCTGGTTCCTTTTTAAAAAAGAATATACTATATGTACATACATAATTTATTTATAACAAAATTCTATTCTACAAAACTAATAATAATAATTCAGACTGTTCATGGTATTTTGTGCATTATGGAGTGATAAAAGAGATTCTCAAAATCCCCTATGTAAAAGCCTCTGACTAAAATATTTTAAAAAATAAATAATTAAATAATAATAATAATAATAAAGTAATTTAAAACTGAATTTATCTAATCTTCAGATTTTTGCATAGAAAAATGTATGCAAATCAGTGCAGATTTAAAGTCTGCGTGAAAATAAAAATGTTTAAAAATTTACAATGTTTATTTTACAAGTGCACATTGTTATTCTTTAGGTAAACAATCCATGCAAGTTAATCCATTGAAAAAAAAAAAAAAAAAACGTTTTGATAATCTTTATTCAAAGTCTAACCATTTGCTTCAGCTTTAAAATGGCGGTCCTGCACTGATAATGTCAGTTTGACAGTATGGTGTGAAATATGATTAGCCACGCCCCTCCAACCATAAGTTTGCTGCAAACGCAAGATGATAGGAGGAGCACGAAAGAATAAAACCCCGCCCCTTCTCATTAGTCATATCGAAACATACATCAATAAAAGTCTGCAGCAACGTTCCAGTTCACTCAGACTCTAAATAATGCCTCATTTATATATTACAACTATATTAAAAAAATACTTGTTTATAAATCAATCATCTGGATAAGTATGGTCATAATTATTACATTTACTTATTCCATATTTACCCAAAATTGTTCCATATTTACCCAAAATTATTCCATATTTACCCAAAATGTAACAATGTAACTTACCTGCATAATCTGGCTTGTAGGGAAGTCCAGCTTCAGTTTTCTTAGATTTGTCTTTATCTGAGTGATAAAACACAGATTGATTAAGATATGCAAATGATCATCACTTAAAAAAAACTGTAAATCATAAATAATGAGTGTTTTTTTTTTTTTTTTTTGGTGTTAATCATTTTCTGCAGAGCTGTTTTCTGACCTGGGCATCTGCCTAAATGTTTGACGTCGATCTGTTCCTGCTTCATACAAGACGCCTCTCGTACCAGGCAAGGATTGTGGTAAGAGTTTCCATCTGTGCCGCACACTGGATTCTCATTGTGTCCGCTGCAGTCAATTTTACACGAACAGCTGCAACAGTAAACATGAACAACAACGGTGTCAGTGCATATGTGCTTTCAATTATTCAAAGCCCCAAACAAACATTTTCCTGCTAACAATAAGCACTTTACTTGGAACAAATGTTTTTAATAAAGCCGTAGATGTCGTCTGGACCAATCAGGGTTTTTATTGTTCAATGAAATTAAAACCATAAAATAAACACGCACACATACATGAGCCAGAAACATCAGTACAAGAGTGCTTTCATGTTAGTAAGTATAAGAGCTTTATTTTTCCCCTAACACATTACAATGTAATATATTAATTTAACATTTCTTTTTATAGCTAACCAATTACACTACCTGACAAAAGTCCTGTCGACTATTCAAGTTTAAGGAACAACTAATAATAACTTCTAGTTGATCATCTGGTATCAGAAGTGGCTTATATGAAAGGCAAAGACCTCTAGATTACGCTTATTTTACCAAAATAAAATATGATTATGCATTGATTTTTATTTATTTAATTAGGACAGTAAGGTCTGACTTTGCTTAGAATGTCCAGTATAGAATATAAAGTCATGCTGCAGTAGAGAAAGAATGAATATTGTGTATGACTCCCATGAGCTTGAAGGAATGCATCCATACATCTCTGACTCAAATAACATAATTAAAAAGTCACTAAAAGCGTTCTTGCAGGACTCCCAGAGCTCATCAGGATTCTTTGGATTCATCTTCAACGCCTCCCCCAATTTTACCGCACACATGCTCAATAATGCTCACATCTTGTGACTGGGCTGGCCAATCCTGGAGCACCTTGACTTTCTTTGCTTTCAGGAGCTTTGATGTGGAGGCTGAAGTATGAGAAGGAGCGCTATCCTGCTGAAGAATTTGCCCTCTCCTGTGGTTTGTAATGTAATGGGCAGCACTAATGCCTTGATACCTCAGGATGTTAATGTTTCCATCCACTCTGTAGATCTCTCACATGCCCCCATACTGAATGTAACGCCAAACCATGATTTTTTCTTCACCAAACTTGACTGATTTCTGTAAGAATCTTAAGTCCATGTGGGTTCCAGTAGGTCTTCTGCAGTATTTGTGGTGATTGGGATGAAGTTCAACAGATGATTCTGAAAAATCTACCTTCTTTCTAAATGATCGACTATAAGTCAAGTTATTATTTGTTGCTTTTACAACTGGATCGATGACAAGACTTTTGTGTAATGTTTTTACCATTAGTCCCTTTATTCATCAGGGGTCACCACAGCGGAATGAACCGGCAACTTATCCAGCATATGTTTTACATAGCGGATGCCCTTCCAGTTGCAACCCAGTACTGGGAATCATCCATACACACACACACACACACACACACACACACACACACACACACACACACACACACTACTGCCAACTTAGGTAATCCAATTCACCTATAGCGCATGTCTTTGGACAGTAGGGGAAACTGGATCACCCGGAGGAAACCCACGCCAACACAGACAGAACATGCAAACTCCACTCAGAAAGGCCAACTGGCCCAGTTGGGACTCGAACCAGTGATCTTCTTGCTGTGAGAGGACAGTGCTAACCACTGAGCCACCATGTCGCCCCCTAAAAGCTTAGTATATGAAATAATAATGCGTTTTTAACTTTTATTTAGTATTAACAATTCAAATTCAATTAGATGCACTTATCTGGTAAACAAAGCAAGTCTCTCATTTAATCTATCTACCAAAAGAGAGAAAATATTACTGTGCATACTGTATTGTGAATAAATAATATGAACATTTTCATATTAGTCAATAATATTATTGAAATCAATACTAATAAGATCATTGAAAGCTGCAGTGTTGCTGTAAATCTGAACATCATATCTTCAAAACAGCATCAGCACTGAAAAGTCTGCCTGTCCCGTTGAGACCTGTGCTGGTTGATCATCCCCCCCTGCTGGTTCACCTAATGTAACTTCAGTTTATCTGAGCGTTTGAGAATATTTCCCCCTCAATCTCATGTCCTTGAAGCTACAGTGGTTCCTGGAATTAGTCCACACTGTTCATTAGCGCTTGGCATGAAAACGAAGCAGGCAGAAAAAACTTCTGACACAAAAAGAAGTTTTGCAATCCTTCTCCGTCTCATGGGAGCCGTGTTATTTTCTCGGCTTTGATAGAGCTGAACCCTGTCCAACATTCATGCTTTTATATTAGGCACAATAGCAGTTGTTTCCAATGTTGAAAAACAAAACCTTCATATTCATTACTTTAAGCGCGCTGGCATGAAACAACTTTGGGACTCGTTAATTACTAACTCTCGCTCGTTAATTTGAAGCAAAAATGGAGAAGGAATGAATGCGGCACGTACGAGTCTTCATCCTCTGCGTCTTCATCACATTCAGCGCCGTACTTGCAGTTGCTGCATTTGGTGACTTTCTTGCCCGACTCCAAGCCCGATCCGTCAAATTCTGTAAAATAGGGTAAATACCATTTAAATGACTGTTATTTTACAATACAAGACATATAAGCATTTATATTTATCTTTCATGGTTAGATAAATATTAATGACCACATGATTTCTAATATACAGTTGAAGAATAAATTATCCCAGCAGGCACAGGACGTCAAATTGACATTGCACCCTTATGTGGTGGGACTTTGCATTTTGAGTGGAAACGAAAATCGTGTTGACGTCAGAACTCAACATCAGGCCAACGTTAATGTCCAATGTTGGACAGACATTGAATTTTGGCCACTTTCCAACACAACCTAAAACCAACCAAATATTAACGTCTAATGATTTTACAGCTTTAAGTGGTGTTGGACGTTACTACTATGGCATCTATCAGTCGCTGGTTTTTGGTGGCCATACCTGACGAATAAATGTCAGTATTTGACGTCAGTATGACGTTGGTTAAAGATGTTAGCTCGATGTTGGATTTTTGTTACTTTCCAACACAACCTAAAATCAACCAAATATCAACGTCTAACGATGTTACAGCTTGACGTTGAGTGAACGTAACCACAATGAAATCTATCAGACGTTGAATTTTGGCTGCCATACCTGATGAATAAATGTCAGTATTTGACGTTAATATGACGTTGGATTTTAGGCACTTTACAACACAATCTTAAATCAACCAAATATCAACGTAATTTGACATCGTTACTGAACGTCAAAGTAAAGTTGTCCTTAGACATGCATTGAATTTTAGTTACCTGATGGCACAACCTAAATCTAACCTAATATTAACATCCGGTGACGTTGTGCCAGCTTGGAATATGTAAAATATTTCATTATTTTTCTAATCTTTTCGGAGTGATGTTTAGCTCTTTCCCAGCAAACATTTTAAAAAACAAAAAAATGTTGCCAGCATTTTTGATGATTTTCACCTTAATTTGACAGCCCTCAGGATATTTTATTCTAGAAAAATATGAGCATATTGTATATCAAAATAAAGAACCAAGCCTCTCCTATTAAAGAAATCAAACTACAAGTATACTATTTTCATGTGTTGATGTATTATCACCATTTGAATATAGAATAGGTTAAATACAACATTTGTTTTTCAAGGGACAAAGGTGGTGCATTTTTACTATAAGATTTATATAGAACTTAATATATACTGCACACAGACATACATACACACATACATACACTGTGAGTGAAATATAAGACAATAAGAGAAAGTATATATATATATATATATATATATATATACACACACACACACACACACACACACACACACACACACACACACATACACTAACTGGCCACTTTATTAGGTACACCTGTCCAACTACTTGTTAACGCACATTTCTAATCAGGCAATCACATGGCAGCAACTCAACGCATTTAGGCATGTAGACATGGTCAAGACGATCTGCTGCAGTTCAAACTGAGCATCAGAATGTGGAAGAAAGATGATTTAAGTGACTTTGGACATGGCATGGTTGTTGGTGCCAGACGGGCTGGTCTGAGTATATCAGAAACTGCTGATCTACTGGAATTTTCATGCACAACCATCTCTAGGGTTTACAGAGAATGGTCTGAAAAAGAGAAAATACCCAGTGAGCGGCAGTTCTGTGGGCGCAAACGCCCTGTTGATGCCAGAGGTCAGAGGAGAATGGCCAGACAACCGAGGTCTGCAGAAGAGCATCTCTGAACACAACACATCCAACCTTGAGGCGGATGGGCTACAGCAGCAGAAGACCACATCGAGTGTCACTCCTGTCAGCTAAGAACAGGAAACTGAAGCTACAATTCACACAGGCTCACCAAGATTAGACAATAGAAGATTGGAAAAACTATGTCTGGTCTGATGAGTCTCAATTTCTGCTGCGACATTCAGATGGTAGGGTCACAATTTGGCCTCCACAGTCTCCAGATCTCAATCCAATAGAGCCCCTTTGGGATATGGTTGAATGGTAGATTTGCATTATGGATGTGCAGCCAACAAATCTGCAGCAACTGTGTGATGTTATCATGTCAATATGGACCAAAAATTATTTTTATTTGATAAATTATTATTATTATTATTATTATACATATGATACTTCAAATGTCTATAGGAGACCAAACTTGGCACCAAAAAGTGAGAATTGAGTCCAAAAAAGTTGAGCGCCATAATAACCTCCCCTTTCAACAAGACTGATTGTTTAAAAGCACTGTAAGAGGACGATTAAAATGCTCAGTGACACAGATTTGACAAGTGTCCAGTTCATCCTCAACAGGCCTTGGGTTGTGCTCGAGCAGCGCTCTGTAATTTACAGTAATGACAGCTCTAAACACACACAGGCCTTCATCTGTGAACCCGCACCAGCTCACGCTTTTATCACACAACGGCATAACGGGCTAAAAATACACTCAGATGACATGTTTTGGCTGATCCGCAGAGCTCTGAAGTGCTGCGCAGCGACCCATTTCTGAGATCGTTTGATGTCTCTGGGTCAAAAACCCTAGAAATGACCAGTTTCAGTTTCCTAAAAATTACCCTTGCTGCTTTCTGGTCACTCTCAACACACACACACAGCAAAAATAGTAACAAAAAACAAACACACCTCCATTTCCAGATCCCGAGCTGCTATCTGGAATCAAAACAAAAATTAGGATTAATCCTGATCCACGGTTTATAAGTACATTTATATCATGAAACATGTCAAGAGTTCACTGAGTGGAAGCAGCAGTCGTGGGTTTGCCCTAGTCTGCGTATGATGTATTATTAACATGCATATCAAATTATTAGAGGGCATGATGACATCTAATTTGTGGATGAAAAGAAAATCATGAGATTAATAAGAGCTAAAAATAAGGGCTGTCATGTATCAGATCGCACTGCTCATTAGAGTCTGAGATATAAAGCCTCTGCAGCCTGTTTTATAGCATTTCTGCTCATTTAGACCTCAGAAAAATCTGACAAATTATTAAGCATATACATATACAGTAGTCAACACTTGAAGTGGATCAAAACCTTTACACAAAGCCGCAACGGCAGCAGTGTCTACAAAGGTCTTAAAAACTATTAAACAGTCTTAAATGCTATTTTTCAAGGTATTAAATTTGATATCATTTTCGATTATGCAGTTGTAAGCTGAAGTTTGCATAAATTAAAACTCTGAATATCAGGACACTGTGTATTTTATGAAATAAATAAGATTCTGCTGGATTTGACATCATGCTGCTTTGTTTACTGCAATAACCAAGGCAACACCATTAATTCAGCAGTTCGATAGGCGCCAACCTGCTGAATAAGCTAGATTTAATAGACTGTTTTTCAGTATAAGAATAATGTTTTAGTGTTTGATTAGTTGCATACATTAATATTTAGTAAATATACTGTAAGTTAAAATCTCGCCCGTGTTTCCGGTTGAAATATAAAGTGGTTATGAGGTCTTAAAATGTATGGAAAGAGTCTAAAAAAGTCTTAAGGCCTAAGTTATGTGTAATAACAATGGAACGACACAAGGAGAAGGTGCTGAACTCCTGTAATGCATTTAATCCTTTGTATACAAGGCTTTTTTGGTGATGGCAGCTTAAAGACGCCTCTAATATGGAAAATAAAGTCAGATGCATTGCTCAGGTGTGAGTTTTTCACAGACTTCAGCAAAGTGTGGAAATCTTGATGAATCTGTGGGTCTTGTCTATAAAATCTGATCTTTACTTTGTATTTTCTATTGGGTTCAGATCAGGTGAATAGCTGGGCCATTCTACAGCTTGATTTTCTTTCTCTGAAAGCAGTTGAGAGTTTATTTGGCTGTGTTTTGGATCATTGTCTTGCTGAAATGTCCACCCTGGTTTCATCTTCATCCTCCTGCTAATGCAGATGTTGGACTGAAGCAGCTGATTTTCATTTACACTGAAGAACGGCAGAAGACTGCTAAAGAACTACTGAGAGATTTCAGCTGCTGTCTGGGCTTTTCATGTCTGTCTGCACCTCCCTTTCTTCATTTGTTCGATATTTTTTCCCTGTGTCATTTCATTTTATTACACAACTTCATTTTAAACTAATTAGATTTGCTGTCTTTGCATATAGGAATATCTTTGGTTGTTTACAACATCCGGGGAAAAGTCAACGGCACCTTTAGAAATATGTTTTCTGAGAAAAATGGTGACGTGTTCAATACTTATTTTTCTCGCTGTATCTGACAGAAATGTACCTGAATTTCATAATGACAGAAACTATTCAGAATGTCTTTCTTTTTTCTTTTTTTTATATTCGCAATTTGAGTAAATAATTCATGTACTAAATAAAAATGATCAGAAAAAATAAAGAAAATAACCGAAATGCACCTGAAATAAATAATGTCAGGGCATTTTTAAAACAGTTTCTTACTGTTTTTACAGAATATTTTGTTGATGTTATTTTATATACAGTTGAAGTCAAAATTATTAGCCCTCCTGTGATTTTCTTGAATTTATATATTTTTTTATTTTTTATTTTTTGAATGATGTTTAACATGGCAAGGATTTTTTTCACAGTATTTCCTATAATATTTTTTTTCTTTTGGAGAAAGTCTTATTTGTTTTATTTTAGCTAGAATAAAAGCAGTTTTTAATTTTTCAACCCACTTTAAGGTCAATATTATTAGCTTTTTTAAGCCAGGGCTCAACAATAAGGACTGCCCGATGGCCCGAGGCCAGCGTGAGAGAAGCTCGGGAAAGTAGACAGAATCGTTACTGGCCCGATCAAGCCACTGATGCCCTGTCACTAAAGTTTAATTTGTCTGTAAATATTTGTCAATCGCATGCAAATATAGTCAGAATCGAGAAACAGTGTGTGTTTTTAAGACTTCGAATGCTAACGTCTCTGTTTCTCTTATCTGATTGGATGTTTTGAGCACGTTATTTTTCCGTAACAACCAGTACAGCGAAGAGACAGCAACATGGCGGCAACATCAAGTGATGATGCTAAAGGAAAACATTTGTTTCTAATGTCTTGGAAGCAGACATTTACAAGGGTACACCACAACGACAAAAAAAAAGAAGTGTTTTGTACAGTTTGCCATCAGTTTGGCAGGTCTGCAATCTTATGTTTTGCAATAAAATACCTGCACATTTTGCTACTTTTGTTTGCAAAACACTTTGAATTTTGTTCATTATCTATTATTAACATTTTTTTAAATATTGAAATTCTAGATTTACAAACATTTTGACACATTTTTATATTTGTGGCTAATAAATAGCTTTAAACTTTTTTTTGGTGGGGCCAATGAAAATATTGGCAGGGCAAGTAAAAATCTGAACCACTGGTCCGATCGGGCCAGTAGAAAAAATCCTTAGCGTTGAACCCTGTAAGCAATATATGTTTTCGATTGTCTACAGAACAAACCATCGTTACACAATAACTTGCTTAATTACCCTAACCTGCCTAGTTAACCTAATTAACCTAGTTAAGCCTTTAAATGTCACTTTAAGCTAAATACTAGTGTCTTGAATAATATCTAGTCAAATATTATGTACTGTCATCATGGCAAAGATAAAATAAATCAGTTATTAGAAATGACTTATTAAAACTATTATGTTTAGAAATGTGTTGAAAAAAATCTTCTCTCCAGTAAACAGAAATTAGGGAAAAAAATAAACAGGGGGGCGAATAATTCTGACTTCAACTGTATCTGGCTCCACACAGACCGACACTGACTGTTGCAGCTGTTCTCGAAAGATGCTTGTGACTTGTTTTAATAAACGGATGCAGTCAGTGTAATATGAAGCGAGCAGAAGATGTTGGGTTTTCATTTCAGGAAGTGAAGGAGACGGTCTGGACTTACCAGGATCGCAAGGGCCTTCATTGGCCAGAACGATGGATTTCTGCTGGTTACAGGCTGCTTGTTTCAGATAGCACTCGTTCTGATAGGTGTCTCCGTTTGTGCCGCACACCGGGATGTAGTTCTTCGAGCACTGCGGTAAAACACAATGCATGACATACTGCAAGACTAGATTTTTAAATTGGTGTATCTTCACTAAATATTGTCATATCTTAAGAAACCACACATAAAAGCTAAAGTATTTATACTTTATTCTATTTTATTTCATGCTTTTGGTGAAGGCATGTTCACACTACACAATTAATTCACATTAATTAAAAAAAACACGTTCAGTAATGGAATTTGAGCTTTAAACTACATTACCCATGATGCAGTACAAAAAGTCCACCAATCAGACAATTGCAGTGAGCAAAATGCACCATAATATATTTGTATATATTTTATATGGTAAATATATACAGTTGACTTTAAATATAATGTTTATTCTGATTCATGGGATTGTAATTCTTCTACTTAGTCGAACAGTTCACTGTCTTTGTTATTTTGTCTGATTTTTATATGCTTGTTTGCTTCTAATCGAAGTCTGTAAGGTGATTCTCCTTGTACTCAGTTGCTCTTCATGCTTTACAAAGATAAAAGTATATACCTGAAATTGGCATACGCATTTGATGTCTCCGCCGTTGTTTTGGCAGATCCCGTTGAAACGGCACGTGGTGGCATCACAAACACGCAGGTCACTCTTCTTCTCTGACAGATCTGACAAAACACAACAGAGGATGATTACATGCTGGCAAAACAATGATTGCTGTTCAAGGTATGAAAGCATTTTTACTTGTACTCTTGTTTCTAGTAAACAGTCTCATGAAGCGAAACCATTACTCTTTCAGTGAAAATGCATGATCCTCGCCGGATCTTCAGGTTGCGATTTAACAATCCACTTTCAGAGTTTAAAGAGATAATTGACCCCCAAAAAAATCTAAATATGCTACTAAATTTATTTACTCTCAGCCCATTCCAGATGTAGGTGACTTTCATTTTGCAAAATACGATTAAGAAAACTTAAAAAAAATAAAAATCATGTTTGATAATAGAATTTATGCAGAAAACTACATTAGAGAAATTCCAGCGTTATGGATGTGACATTTCCAGTAAAAACCTGAAACTTAAATTCACAGGGAAGGCATGTTAAAAACATATTGAAATATCTGTATATATTCTTCAAAACAAATAACCACAGAATTAAATGATCTGAAAAATAACATATGTAAGTGTTTTTATAATACAAAATGAGCAATTTAAACATGCGTTATGGATGTGACCCCAAAAAATATGCACGTTTACAGTATATACAACAGACTTTGTAGAAATTCAGTGAATTAAACAGCACAAAAGAAATGATGGCAATCAAAATGATACGAGTTGGCTCACTATAGAACAAAAATGTGTGGATTTATGAATCACGTTTTGAATTTACAAACTGGATTTTGTTTATTTTTGAATTGTGTGTTTATATTTACGAACTTGATATGATTATTTATGAATCGTGTTTTGAATTTACAAATTGGATTTACGTATTTATGAATTTACGAATTGGATTTGTGTATTTATGAATTTATTATTTGAATTAGCATATTTATGAATTTACCAATTGGATTTGCATATTTATGAATTTACTAATTGGATTTGCGTATTTCTGAATTTACCAATTGAATTTGCGTATTTCTGAATTTACAAACTGGATTTGTGTATTTATGTATTTACTAATTGGATTTGTGTATTTATGAATTTATTAATTGAATTTGCATATTTATGAACTTACGAATTGGATTAGCATATTTATGAATTTACGAACTGGATTTGCGTATTTATGAATTTACGAACTGGATTTGTGTATTTGTGAATTTCCTAATTGGATTTGTCTATTTATGAATTTATTAATTGGATTTGCATATTTATGAACTTACGAATTGGATTTGCATATTTATGAATTTACGAATTGGATTTGCATATTTATGAATTTACCAATTGGATTTGTGTATTTATGAATTTACCAATTGGATTTGTGTATTTATGAATTTACCAATTGGATTTGTGTATTTATAAATTTACCTATTGTATTTGTGTATTTATGAATATATTAATTGGAATTGTGTATTTATGAATTTATTAATTGGATTTGCATATTTATGAACTTACGAATTGGATTTGCATATTTATGAATTTACGAATTGGATTTGCATATTTATGAATTTACGAATTGGATTTGCATATTTATGAATTTACGAATTGGATTTGTGTATTTATGAATTTACCAATTGGATTTGTGTATTTATAAATTTACCTATTGTATTTGTGTATTTATGAATATATTAATTGGAATTGTGTATTTATGAATTTACTAATTGGATTTGCGCAATTATGAATTTATTAAATGGATTTGCGTGTTAATAAATATATTTATTGGATTTGCGTATCTATGAATTTACTAATTGGATTTGCGTATTTTGGAATTTATTAATTGGATTTGCACATTTATGAATTTACTAATTGGATCTGCATGTTTATGAATTTACGAATTGGATTTGTGTATTTATGAATTTATTATTTGGATTTGCATATTTATGAATTTACTAATTGGATTTGCATATTTATGAATTTACTAATTGGATTTGCACATTTATGAATTTAATAATTGGATTTGTGTATTTATGAATTGTTTTTTAAATTTACAAATTGGATTTGGTAAATGTGAATGTGCTGTGCATGTATAAATTTTATTTTGTAAATGTATTATTTTTAAGACTGATCTGGCTTCATAGAAAAAGACTCAATATACTCAACAGGAGACGTGATGTCAATTTAACTTTGATTGTAAATGCTTTTTTAATGATTAAAAATGTATATATCACCAATGACCATGGTTTAAGCTAAAAATGTATAGTTTCCACAGAAAAATAAACAGATATCATTATGAATATAGTGACGGTGAGTAAAGTAAAGGGAAGTCAGTTTTCAGTTTGAGTGGACCTCCCACACTGCAATAAATGCTTTTCTCAGTAGTTTTTGTCTCGTTTTTAGTACAATTATCTAAAAACTTATTAAACCATGAAGGATTTTCTAGACAATATTGTCTTGTTTTCAGAAATAACATGTCAAAAAAATTAGTTTTTCCCTAAATAAAGCAAAATATTCTGCTAAGTAAAATAATTTTGTTTTCGCTTTGAAATAGGGTTATTTTGCTTACAATTTTCAGATTAGTTTGCTTGTTTTAAGGAAAAAACTCACTTAATTTTGACATATTTCTTAAAACAAGACAACATTGTTTACTTGTCTACGAAATGCTTCTTGATTTAAAAAATATAGATATTTGGACTTGAAACAAAACAAGTAAAAAATAGATATGTTTAGCAGCTCACAGCAGTTCAGATGGCTAACAAATGTGGATAATTATCCATTAACGAGGGTCCATATAAATGTTCATCCATTTTCCATAAACTAGCCGTCTACATGCACGACCAGGAAGTCAAATTTAAAGCCTATAATCAAATGTAAGTTGTGAAAAGTACTAATCTGAATCAGCCCGCGAGAAGGAAGCAGCTGTAGTGAGCATGTGCGGAACAGCTGTCAACGTTCAACTGTCATTCATATTTCAGAGCACTAGCTGCGAGAACGAAGCCTATTAACAGAAATTAAGCAAGGCCAGATCCTCCATCTGACGCACAGCTGGGACTGACAAACACGTTCAGACAGAGAAATAGGTAACTCGACAATCAAATCCTGTCATCATTCATTCATTCACATGCCCTTCTAAACCGTCTTTCCTTCTCCCTATTTGACAAAATATAAGTGAATACACTTAATTCATCAAGGATATAAACATTAAAGATTTAAAAAACAAAGCTTAAAGTATCAAGTATCAAAAGTAGAGGAGAGTGGGGACGAAAGTACCATAGAAAACCTATTTTAAAAGGGAAATGTTTTAGACGGAAATATATTTTTGGTGTGGTTATTAACTCGTAAGTGTGGTCTATCAATATCCGGTGATATTTTGAACAAATGTTTAACAACTACAAAATTATTTCACTTTAAACAAAAGTTGCACATTTGACCCAGTCAGCAGGGACGAAAGTGACACAACAATATTTGCTAAATTTACTAAGTTAATGTTGTTTATTTTAAAGATACCTGATTACGACCTTGTTATTGTTAACCTCAAACATTTTTTGTCCTTTATTTTTGCAAACAATATTAAACAGCATTTTCATTTCAAATTTCAGCGCCATCAAATGTTTCAAAAGCAATCCAGCAATGCCAAACGTTACATTTTATTTACAATTTTTGAATATTTTTTATTATTAATGGCTTTATCATATTATTCAAAACTCTGAAAACTCTAATGTGGAAGTGAAATAATAAGGTTTGGCTATTAGCAGTGGGACATAAATAACAATGTTACTTTCGTCCCCACAGGAAATCTCACCATTTAAACCCGAAAAAACGTAGAAATTTTAAACTTAAGGCTGTTATTGCACTAAATAACCTACGATTGATCATTACTGTGATGTATGAAAAGAGAAACACAACTTAATAAATAATAAGAAAAGAATTACAGCTACAATAATTTACTTTCTGCATTTAAAAACTGAAATTCAGACCTAACCGGGTTGCATGCTGAATGTGCTGTTATAGCCTGGAAAGCAAATGTTGTCAGGGCTTCGAGAAAATCGCTTTGTTACTTTCGTCCCACAATACCTTCATCCTCGCATATCAGTATCAGTATCAAATCCTGTCATCATATAGGCCTATACATTCACAACCTTCTAAACCATCTTTCTTTTTATCTGACAATAAATACGAAAATACACGTAATTCATCAAGGATATACACAACAACGTTTTACAAACAAAACTTTTAAAGTATCATTATATTAAGTGTCAAAACTTTTAAATTACCAAGTGAAAAACCTTCCTTTATTCACCCTTTATTCATTCACTTGTTTATCTACATACTTTTTCTTTCTTTTTATGTGACAATAAACAACTGAATACACTTAATTCTTCAAGGATATACACAATAAAGTTTTAAAAACAAATCTTATTTCCATTGTGGTCCTCAATGTGAAGTACAGACTATACTACTCCTTGTAACAGGAACACTGTGATGCTGTTAGGTGTAACGCACTCCACAGTACTGCGGTAATGCATTCTAATTACATTTCTGGGAACGCAGTAATGTAATGAATTACATTTTAAATTTGTGTATTTTGATCATAGTTACTGTGTAATTACATTACTTACATAACAAATATAGTTTATAGAAGAAAAAAAGCTTCTTTTAAATCACATTTTCCACTGCAATGACAGTTAATAAACATGCGCTTTTAGATAGAGAACGCGAGCTGAAATGGCGGCTGAAGAGTGGTTGCTTCTTCAAGAGGAAAGACAGACTTTGATTTCACTGAACGTAAAAACTAAATTATTGCGGTGAAATGCAGTCTATGTCCAGTCTCTGAAGAACTTTCGACTGCTTTCAACTCTACCAGCAGCTTGTTCATGCATTTGAACAGTAAGCAGTCTAGGATAATACTCGTCACCAAGGAGGAAAGCGGTGCCCAGCGGCACAACTCAGCCTAAACTGGCTTAATTGAAATTTATTGTGCAGGGTCAGAAGTAAAGAGAAGCAACACTGCTTCTGGGGCTTTATCGCATCTTTTGCGTGCGCATATTGGGAGCACATATTTCCAGGTGTACTCAGTTAAAAACCGCGAGTCACATGACAAGAACTGAACAACCAGCTTTCTACTTTGGAATATACACATTTAGCTAGACTGTAGCTGCGTCCCAAATCGCATATTTATGCACTATTCTACACCATTTTGTAGTATAAATAGTGTAAGTAGTGTGTTTACACTGAAAACTCTAAAAATAATAAGTGCACTTTAATTACCCGGATGATGCACTCATTCAGCTGCTAAAATGAAGTGTGTAATGATGGACACTTCACGCACTCAACGACCGCAGGTTTGCTTACGTAGCGGAAGGGGCGGAGCTATCGGACGCACATGTTGAATAACTTTATTTATTTTGGATGGTGAAAGCAAAATTCTCCTACGAGAGTGATTATAGCGCCTCCCGATGGTAAATGCGGCAATACTCATGGCAGGTATTATTTGATAATTCGGTCGTTTATTTCACTGATTTGGCAACCGTCAAACGTCATCAGGGAAACGGTTTGAATTTCCGCTTAGTAAAAAACATTAGTGTGCCATTTGGGACACCACTACATACATATACTATCCTGTTGAGTGTGTAAGTGCATAAGTACATAGTGCATGAGTGCATAGTGTGCCATTTGGGACGCAGCTTATACCTCAGACAAACACAGAACACCCAAACACTGCAGTGCCTTGTCATACCATGATGTCAATGGTTACAGGTATCCAGTTTTCTTCTAAAAGTCTTCTTTTGTGTTAAAAAAAAAAAGACAAACAAGTGGAACAAGTGAATGATGAGGGAAGTTTTGGGTGAACTCTTAATGCCTTTTGTATGACTCCAACTGCTGTGATCAATCCATTGTAATGTTCCTCAGTGAATGTTAAATTACTGAAAGAGCCGAGTTCATGTAGTATTTATGTATGTGTATTTTTTATGTTTTAAAAGTAACTTAAAAGTAAAGTAATAAGTAATCTGGTTACTTTTTAACATGAAGTAATTAGTAATGTTATCAGATTACAATTTTCCAGTAGTACAGCAATTTGTAATCTATTACTTTTTTTAAAGTAACTTACCCAACACTGCCCACTACATTACGTTTTTATTGCGGAAAAAAACAAACAAACACTATTACAATACAAATTGCTACATCTCTTTATTGTTACCGTTGTTGTTTGTTTATGTTGATATTTTTTTTCTTTTTGAACTCCAGAATCACCGGACTCGCAAATTCCTGAAGGGACTGATTAAACACAATTAAAGACATCTAGAGTCAATCCTAAACATATTTTCAGGTGTCATAAGCAAAGAGTGCAATTCGAAATGCTTTAAAATCATATTTTTCTGTGTCTTTTCTTTGCCTTTTTTAAAATTATATGTATAAATAAAAAAAACTCATAGTGGTTTTGACAGTCTGTAATATTATCAAAACACACCCTGAGGACCGTGTGGCGCTGCAGCAGAGTGACTTTATTGCTCTTAAATATTTAATTCTTTCACCTTTTCATGGTGTGAGGTTCAAAGCCACGTGTCATTCAGCCAAATGCCAAAACACACTTTTATGATTTTATTTCTATATTTTTTTTATTTATAAGTAGATGTTGTAAGTGGATGTTGATATTGGTGGCCACTTTATAATCTGCAATATCAGCTGAAGTTTGGGGGAACTCAGAACCAAGTAATAAAACACATGACCTTACAACTCAAGTTATGATGTCAAAATTTAGCATTCTCATCACATAAAGTTACATAAAATGTATAACATACAACATTTTCATTCATTCATTTTCTTTTCGGCTTAGTCCCTTTATTAATCTGGGGTCGCCACTGTGGAATAAACCGCCAACTTTTCCAGCTTATGTTTTCACGCAGTGGATGCCCTTCTAACTGCAACCCATCACTGGGAAACATCCATACACACTCATTCATACACACACACACACAGGCCAATTTAGCTTACCCAATTCATCTTTAACGCATGTCTTTGGACTGTGGGGGAAACCAGAGCACCCGGAGGAACTTGCAGTGAGGTGACAGTGCTACCCACTGTGCCACTATACAAAATGTTATTGAAAAAACATTGTGAGATTTTGTAAATAATGGATTAGATTTAAAAAAGAAAATTATTTTAAAGACGTCACATTTTGTTGTACACTTCATGCATTTTAGATTTGGTTTTAGATACCTAGACAGAGTATTAAATGCAAGTAAAGTCTTTAGTTTTAAATAACTTTTGTGAATAAAAACATCTAAATATAGATGAAATCATGTTGCAATCATGGTGTCCTTCAGTAAACTGCCTTTTAATTTTAATATTACTTTATTTATTTTGCCCAGAGTAATTATATATAAGGAATCTGCTGATAACGATTTCCAAACTGGTCCTAAAATTAAATAATCAATCACAGGACACCTAAAGTAATGTCAAAATTTAGCATTGTCATTGCAAAAAATAATTTACAAAAAAAAAATGTTATAAAAAAAACATTTTAACATTTGTAAATAATATATTAGTTATTTTATTTTATTTTATTTTATTTTATTTTATTTTATTTTATTTTATTTTAAAGATGAGACATCCCATTTTGGTGTACACTTCATAATACATTTTAGATGTGAGAGTGCCAAATTACTCCTAGAATTATTCAATAATAAATCACACGACACTTAAAGTAGTGATGTTAAAATGTAGCATTTTCATCACAAAAGTTTGAAAATGTATAACATACAAAATTTTACTCTAAATAAAAAAACATTGTGACATTTTGTAAATAATGTATTAGTTTTTAAATTAATCTTTTATTTTAAAGACATCACATTTTGTTGTGCACTTCCTACATTTTAGATGTGATTTTAGATACTTAAGAGTATTAAATGCAAGTAAAGTCCTTAGTTTTAAATAACTTTTGTGAATAAAAACATCTAAATATAGATGAAATCATGTTGAAATCACGGTGTCCTTCAGTAAACTGCCTTTTGATTTTAATATTCCTTTATTTACTTTGCCCAGAGTAATTATATATATATAAGGTATCTGCTGATATCGATTTCCAAACTGGTCCTAGAATTAAATAATAAATCACATGACACCTAAAGTAAAGATGTCAAAATTTAGCATTTTTATCACAAGATTTTTTTTTACAAAAAAAATGTTATAAAAAAAAAAACATTTTAACATTTGTAAATAATATATTAGTTATTTTATTTTAAAGACGAGACATCCCATTTTGGTGTACACATTTTAGATGTGAGAGTGCCAAATTACTCCAAGAATTATTCAATAATAAATCACACGACACTTAAAGTAGTGATGTTAAAATGTAGCATTTTCATCACAAAAGTTTGAAAATGTATAACATACAAAATTTTACTCTAAATAAAAAAACATTGTGACATTTTGTAAATAATGTATTAGTTTTTTAATTAATCTTTTATTTTAAAGACATCACATTTTGTTGTGCACTTCCTACATTTTAGATGTGATTTTAGACACTTAGATAAAGATTAAATGCAAGTAAAGTCTTTAGTTTTAGTTTTAAATAACCTTTGTGAATAAAAACATTTAAATATAGATGAAATCATGGTGTCCTTCAGTAAACTGCCTTTTGATTTAAATATTACTTTATTTATTTTGCCCAGAGTAATTATATACAAGGTATCTGCTGATATCGAGTTCCAAACTGGTCCTAGAATTAAATAATCAATCACAGGACAACTTAAGTAATGATGTCAAAATTTAGATGTCATGGCAAAAAATTAATACCAACTTAAAATGTTTATGATTTTGGGGGCACTGTGGCTCAGTGGTTAGCACTGTCATCTCAAAGCAAGAAGGTGGCTGGTTTGAGTCCCGGCTGGCCCAGTTGGCATTTCTGTGTGGAGTTGGCATGTTCTCTCTGAGAGTGTATGGGTGTTTCCCAGTACTGGGATGCAGCTGGAAGGCCATCCACTGTGTAAAACATATGCTGGAATAGTTGGCGGTTCATTCCGCGGTGGCGACCCCTGATAAAAAAGGGACTAAGCTGAAGGAAAATGAATGAATGACACATAATTTTTATTTTTTTATTTTTACATTTTGTAAATAATATATTTATATTATAAAATATAGAAATAAATTATAAATGAATTTCTCTCACTGCTCTGATTATCTGAAGTCCACTGATGTTTGAATAGCTCTATAAAAACAAAGCACTTCAAAGCAAGCAAGACAGCCTGCATTGCCAAATCCCCCTGTCATCCTTAAAATATGAATGAAGATTTCATATAATTTAGCAACAAAGCAGCCCCAAAAAGCTGGTGGTTGGCAATGCAAATGAAGGGCACGGGCAGCAGTAACCCTCGTGTAAATCCAAGCAGATGAGACGAGGCGTAAGACAGCCCTTAATGAGGAGCAGACACTTAAAGCCACTACAGACGATTGCTGGCACACGGCTGAATCGAGCACGCTTCAAAAAAAAGTGCATAAATGCTTTGGCCACAGAAAACCAGCCAAGTGCTTTTGAAGGAAGCAAAAGTGTTCCAGCTTAAAACCAATGCAGAGTTCAGAGCAGTGAAGTTTGCAGGAGCAGCTTGAGAAGTTAATTAATAAGGCTGTTTAAATGAGACGAGAGGTTAATCTGTGGAGGTGTTAAAGTGCTGCGATAAATGATGTATTTGGTAAGAAACCTGCAGGGATTCGACTCGTGCCACATAGTCTGAGCTAGATAGCTTAATATAGTCAGACAAAAAAACCCATAAAAGTTACATTTTTTACAGCAATAAAAATGCTCTTACATTGGGAATGAATGCAAAGATACATCGAGTGTGATGAGAGTCAAAAATACATTTTATAGCAGAAATAATATATTAAATATAGCTGCAAGCAGCAATTAAGGGGCCAAGCACGCCATAGGCAAAATGAGCAAAGCAGTCCGAAGGCTACAAACAACAAGGTTAGTAAGGAGCATCAGACAAAGTCAAACAATGAGTTTTGAATTACATTAGAATGAATATAATTATGAATACATTTGAAGTACAAAAAAAGTTTGCCTAAATATGGCATATTTGGTATCAATGTTCTTGGCATGACCCAAGGTATTTTACCACAATAAACCTATGCAATCAACATTTATTAGTCATTTTGGAATATTCATTATTGATGGTAAGTTAAGGGTTTATAACACATGACCACTAGGTGGCGCTGTCACCAAATGTATGTGTTGTGGTTATTGTTAAGCCTGGTTTATACTTCTGCGTCAAGTGACCGTCCTAACCCACGGTGCATGCAACGCGCGTAGCTGTGCATTTATACTTCTGCACGCTGTCTCTGTTGGTCTGCATTAACACTTCCGAAACGCTAGTTAGCAGTGAGGTGTAAATGTTCCTCTGTGTCGAGTTTCTTCGCTGGTGATTTGCTTTTCCTGAACACTTCCTGAATGTACAAGTGGCTCAAACTCGCTCATTCTGAGGCAGGAACCGGCAGACGTGCAACAACTTTAACTATGAGGTAAACACAAAACAAAACTTTCCATCCGGAGCTCCTTCACGGGACTCCACACTTGTAAACAATCGCTCCATCTGACTCATGCCACTCGCGTGGCTCTCGGTGATGCCCAGACTCGTCAGCGCTACCCAGGCAACCAATCATAGAGCTTACGCTACGTGTCGTTGCGACGTGTAGTTAAATTTTTTGAGAGGTGCACGTCAGCGACGCTGACGGCCACGGCGTAGGGCTATGCGTCAACGCCGTAGCATACGCATGCGTTTGACGCAGAAGTATAAATCAGCCTTTAGGCGTCAATGACACACCTAAAGTTCAACGTCAGTATGTTCAAACATTGCAGAATTACAGCCTCAGACAAAAAACATCTGAGTAAAATTTGGTAAAAATCGAAAAAATGGTCTAGGAGTAGTTTAAAAAAATAGGTTTTCAATAAAAAACAAAATGGCAGACAAGAAGTTTAGTTGATTTTGGCATATTTGGTATCAATAGTCTCAGCAAGATCCAGGGAATATACTAAGACAAGTGTCATGTCAACAAGAAAAGTTTAGAAAAAGTTATTAGCATTTTTCTAAAATTGCTTATAACTTTTGACCATGAGGTGGCGCTGATCTAGAAGTTTTTAAGTTCCTTCAGGGCATGGTGTCGAAGAAAACCATGTTTTGTAATCATACGTGAATATGTTTGCAAAATATAGCATTTTTGACAAAATATTTTATGAGTTTTGGACGAAGGGTTGAGATGTTAGAAGCAAAGAAAACTTTGGGGGACCACTAGGGGGCAGTGCACTGAAACTGCAGATAACCTTAGACCATGGTTGTCATATCACACACCAAGTTTGATGTGAATACGTCAATGTGTTACGGAGATAACGACTCAAGTTCATTTTCGCAAACTCTACGTTAGATTTGTTCGCATCTAATCAAATTGAACTCCATAACTTTTGGTCAGCAAGGTCTGTAGATCGTGATTCAATTTTTGTGAAAATTGCACACACGGCCTAGGACGAGTTTGATAAAATAGGTTCTGCAAAAAATTTAAAATAGCGAAAAAGATATCATGATGCAAAATGACATCATCGGCTTCAGCCATGCGGAAAAAGGAATTTTGATTGTAGCCCATTCGGTTCAAAAGTTATAACGATAAACATAAGTGAAACTTTGGACAAGTGGTGGCGCTAGAGAGTTTGAGTTAGACACTTCTTGTTTGCTCTGGTTAATGTTGAGATGGCCATTTATCATTGTGGCAAATTATACAAGTTTCGCACAAACGGTTGTATGGGTTGGCATTCAAATCCGGCGAAAGAAGAAACGGAAACGAAAGAATAATAATAATAACAGTAAAGAACGCCAACGAAAATGATTAATGTATTCAATTAATGAATACATTTGGTAAAAAAAAACAACTAAAAAACACTAAAATCATAGTTTTACAATAAATGTTAAGATTATATACAGTTGAAGTCTTAATTAATTAAGCTCCTGTAATTTTTTTTGTCTTTTTTAAATATTTCCCAGTTGATGTTTAACAGAGCAAGGAATTTTGACAGTATTTCCTATAATATGTTTTCTTCTGGAGAAAGTCTTATTTGTTTTATTTCGGCTAGAATAAAAGCAGTTTTAATTTTTTTTTTATCTATTTTAAGGTCAAAATTATTTAGCACTGTTTTTTTTTCCAATTGTCTACAGAACAAACCTATACAATGACTTGCCCAATTAACCTAGTTAAGTCTTAAAATTGCACTGAATACTAGTATCTTAAAAAATATCTGGTAAAATATTATTTACTGTCATCATGGCAAAGATAAAAGAAATTAGTTATTAGAAATGAGTTATTAAAACTATTATGTTCAGAAATGTGTTGATACAATCTGTTAAACAGAAATTGGGGAAAAAAGGGGGGCTAATAATTCTGACTTCAACTGTATATCACATTATGTAAAAAAACACCACTAAAATCATAGTAAAATTATATAAATTAGTATTTATAAAGCATGTTATTAACATTATATACTGTTATTAACATCTGCAGATGCTAAAAGAACCACATTTATTCTGTTGATTTATCTTCTTATTATTTGTGAAACTTAGTGGACTCTGATCAAAAAAATATTAGAAGCAAATCCTACACCATTTTCCCTCTATTTATTAAAAATGTTCTGTTTATTAGAAAAAAAAAATGACTCAAAATATGGTATTATTTATAACTAAGATTTAAAGTCCGAGTGAACCAACTGGAGCAGAATATTGAGTAGGGGGCGGGCCTTTCTTTTTAGTGCATCATTCTCTCATAGCAAACTAACAGTAAAAGGGGAGTGGTTAAGAATATTGTGGCTGAAGCAAGGAGCCACACCAAACGTGAAAGTAAAGCTCAGACTTTGATTGAAGATTACCAAAACAAACATATTATCCAATGGATAACCTGCATGGATTAATTGACCACCTAAAGCAGGGGTGTCCAAACTCAGTCCTGGAGGGCCGGTGTCCTGAAGAGGTTAGCTTCAACCCTAATCAAACACACCTGAACCAGCTAATCAAGCTCTTACTGAATATACTAGAAACCTTGTGAAAGCAAGTTGGAGGTAAAGTCAGCAGGACACCGGCCCTCCAAGACCAAAATCTTTCTTTAAAACTACACTTTTCTTCAAACTTTTTCTCTTTCACATCTACAAAACAAACACCTCTATTGCGGTGTTTGGGACACCAACACTGCATATTTTCAACCTCTTCCTATTCAAACACCTGAATAAACTCATCAGATTACAAGAGACTCCAAAACCTCAAAAGAACGGGGTCAGATAGGGGAGACACCCAAAATATGTACTGTTGGTGTGCCTTCAGGAAGAGGGTTGGGAAACTCTGCTCTATTAAACACATCATCAACAAAAACACCAAGAAGACCTAACCTTCACAATCAAAACAACCCTCATTCAGCTCTCAGTTCCTTCATGGGACGTCCCTCGTCTGAACTGACCCAGTTCCAAGTGCACATCTCCAAACAAACACAAAAGCTGGATGTGTGTGGGGCAGAAGTGGGTTAGAGGGGAGACCCAGATCTCACACTGTGCAAAGATAATCAGAGCAGCGACAGAAATCAATGGCGTTTGAAAGATAAGGACATCAGTCCACTGCCTGAAGCCAAACAGCTCATCCGCTCAAGACCAGTCGATACTCATCTCCTCAACGGGTCAATACACCCTGCAAAGTGTGTCTTATTAAAAAAAGGAAGAAGCGGTGACGTTATAGCTTGACGTTGGACTCTCATTCTTAGCTGAAAGACTTCTCGTTTGCATTCTAGACTGGTTTGTTGAGCAGATGTTTGTGAAAGACATTCAATGTGACTCTCATTTGAGTCTAAAAGGAGCTTGCCAATGCAATGCCAATGCTACTTAGTTTGGTAAAATTGACAGTTTACTCAATATTTACTCACCCAAATGTGGTTCCAAACTTGTATGTATTACTTAATTTTGTTAAACACAAAAGAATAAAGATGAAATCCTCTAACCACTGACTTCCATAGTGAAAAACAAAACAAATACTATGAAAGTCATTGGTTGAAGGCTTCCATATTTTATATATCTTTTGTGTTGGACAGTAGAAAGAAAGTAAAGGGTGAGTAGATGAGAAAAGAATTTAGTTTTTTGGATGAGCTATCCCTTTAAATGACCCAGCACCAACAACCAGCAGGAACCAGTATGGGAATTCATGCATGTCTTTTCAGCAGGGGATTCCTGTAGAGTGCAATGCTGTGAAAGCAGACCCTGTTCGGTTCTAATCAGCATACAAGCACTGCTTGTGGAAACGAAGCTGCTTTGCGTGTAACTATAGATCCTACTTTTAGTGATCCAAACACAATTGATAGTCATTTCACTAGCCGGGTTTACACCCTACTATGAAGCAAACGTTTTTCAACATTAGCCAAATTAGAAAAAGATCCCAAATGCGAATTATCTGCATTTCTATCCAGTAGTTAGAGCGATTGACTGTAGTATTGGTAACCTAGTAGGGGATGAATGACTTCAGATTTTTGAAAGTCGACTTTTATGTTATTAAAGTCGAGTGGACCTCAACAAGCCACAGGTGACGTCATTAATAAAACACAAGGCGCAAATATTTAACAACACGCCACAATTTGTTATGTATTTGCAGCAAATACATACACAAGGGCTGCGTCCAAAACCGCCTACTACTCAGTAAGGTACTGCATTTGAATTTAAACGTACTACTCAGCCGTTGGAAAAGTACGTTCTATACAGTATGAATGGGAAAAGTATGAATGGAATTCGGACGTACTACATCTGCCATTTTGTCATGGTCACTCGACCTATGTGCGTCACTTCACTCCCATTCATGAATTCTCTCACGGGGCATCATGGGATAGCGCAGCGTGCATGACATGCGCACTCCAGAATCTCGCCGGAAGTAGTAAGTCATCCGGGTACTTCTCGCATACTGATTTTCGAAATCTATGAATTCGGACATACTACTCGGCTCGCGTACTGATTTAAGCGTACTATATAGTATGGAAGTATGCGGTTTCGGACGCAGCCATGCTGTTTGACAGCTCATAACACGTATCAAAAACAATACAGCATTACCAATGACTAATTTTTGTGGAAAACTAATGCATTGTCAACACTTTTAATTGTGCTAATAAAGCAACATTAGCATGTAGGCTAATTGTAGTCCAAAATTTATGCAGTCAACACATTGATCATGGCTCGTACTACTAATAATGTAACAATAACAGATATATTGAGTGCAAAAGTAATGCATACACCATCAGCACATACATTGAACACAAATTCATGGCAAGTTGTTGTAAACATGATTGGCTATCATCTGCACGAGGGTATTTGAAAATCTATTTGAATACTATTTAAATTAATTTCAATAATCCAAGAGCAGTGTGTAAAGCTGCCATGTAATACAGATCAAAAACCATGCGAATGGCAGAGCACAACTAGTCAACCAGCGTCAATCAAAAATTGACATGGCAGAGAATTAAAGTTGAGCAGTCGACTAGTCGGTGCAACCCCTATAACCTACTAACCAACAGTATCAAACATATTGGAGACAGCTGACTGGTCACGTGGGTGTAATATTCTCTATGACAAGTGTTTATTTGACAAATGCATTTCCATCTCCAATAATTCTCAAGTGATCGTAAAACCTTTTTAAAACGTAATTTTAATTACAAATGTCAGTTGCTTCTCAAGCGATACAAAAGATGCATTAACACATGGTGATGGGAACCCAGCTGATGTATATAATTTTGGCTGTTTACGTGCTGGAAAGCATGCAATGAATTTAGGTGTACTGTAAAGCGTGTTTTAGTACAGTGCAGTGAAGAATGATTGTCTTGTTTTGGTGTGTTTTCTCACATCATGTCCCACAGCGACCATTTCTTCAGTCAGGGGAGTTCAGTAGACAGGGAGCACACGGTCTTTAGAGACTGTATTAGACCATATGTGTGCTCACTCTTTGAAAGAACTCCAACTGACTGGGCTTTTTTGATTACCTGTGGAAAGTGGCTAAAAGTCTAAATCTTTCACACCTGTATTTAACATGGCCCGCTTGTGTTCGAGCTGAAGAAAACACATCTTACAAGCCCGAAGCCAGCCTAGTGAAAGGAGTGTTTTTTTTATTGGTTCATTTTAATGACATTTTAAGCGCTATTTATAGCTGGATTAGCTTGTCAGATGTCATCATAACCACTTGTTTTGATATACCAAAAAGATTTAGAATAAAGAAATATGAAAAAAAAAAAATTCATACAAATTTATTACATTATATATCATTAGAAAAAAAACTAGGAATCTGTAAAAGTTTTAATAAAAAAATAAAAACTGTAGGCTATTGTCATTTATTAGGCAAATCACAAACTGGCCAGCACATTCAACTTTCGTAAAGACCCATACGACGCAATGCTGCATGGAGCCGTATAGCTGTACACAAAATGGAGTCCGCTCTTATAAACATTAAAAAATACACTGAAGTTGTGTGAATATTAATAACTTGAGTTAAAAAAAAACAATTAAATAAAAATAATAATGCAGAGCTTCATTATTTTTATAACCTCTCTAGTAAAAAAAGTAAATTTGAAAATTAATGGATAAAACCAATAGCCTAATTAATATTCAAATTTACTTCAATACGGGCCACTTTTGGTGCTTCACACCTTTTGTTGGTAATTTTTTCTTTCAAGAATAATGTAAAAGGTTTAGAATAAAAGTTACCTGTAAAATGTTTTCTTTATTTTACAAAACTGTAAATCAGTAGAACACGATGACTTCACTTATATCAGATTGAACTTATGAAAAATATTTGTTTGCACTGGCCAAAACTGATTACCTGAAGTGACAGCCAACAGAGGATTTCGCTTGGTCCCAAAGCCTTCTTCAGAAGGCATAGCAGTCAAAATAGGACAAATGAGCTCATGTATGGGACAAATTCTGGACCTTTGTCAGTGGGGGGGTGACACTTTCGAACTACCCAAAATCCCCCTTGCTATGGGCCAGTCTTAATACGCATCATTACTGAAAAAAAATGTTTTCAAAAAATCCCAAGAAAACGTAGCACAGTTTCCAAAGAAATATTATAATACTGATATTTTCTGAGCACCATCCTGTTAGGATTTCTAAAAGACCATGTAACAACACAATGAAAACACAGATCAAATCTTAATTTTTAGTGTCCAAAGCCTATAAAGGCGAAGCAGTGGGTAGGTAGTGCTATCGCCTCACAGCAAGAAGGTCGCTGGGTTACTCAGTTGGTGTTTCGGTGTGGAGTTTGCATGTTCTCCCTGCGTTAGCGTGGGTTTCCTTCGGGTGCTCCGGTTTCCCCCACAGTCCAAAGGCATGTGGTACAGGTGAATTGGGTAGGCTAAATTGTCCGTTGTGTTTGAGAGTGTGTGTGGATGTTTCCCAGAGATGGGTTGCGGTTGGAAGGGCATCCGCTGCGTAAAAACGTGCTGGATAAGTTGGCGGTTCATTCCGCTGTGGCGACCCCGGATTAATAAAGGGACTAAGCCGACAAGAAAATGAATGAATAAATGAAAGCCTATAAAATCCAATAAAGAATTTCAAAAGTATTTAATAATTGCAAAACAGCTATGAATCATGTTTTCCCAATATGTAAAGTCTGCACAAAATCTAAATTTACAATGTTTATTCTGCTAGCACACATCGTTAAGTCTTAAGGTAAATAATTAATCTGATTGTTTTGGCCATTTTTTATTAAAATCTAATCATTTGTTACTGGTTTGGAATGACAATCCTTCACTGATGATGTCAGTTTGATGGCCTGTGCCACATGTTTAGCCACGCCCCTTTAACTATTAGTATCAAAGATAAAAGAAGGAGCCCCGCCCCCTACTCAATATTCAACTTCAGTTAAAAATGAATCTTCTCACTGGGATAAAAGTCTGCTTTAAGTTCCAGTTGAGGAGGTTTTTAAGCATGGAATATTTAACTTTGACCTATTTAATAACAATGTTATCTAATTAAATGACTCATTTAAATGACTCAGACAAATTATCAGAGCTAGATAAATATTTTTTCGATGGTCTACAGAACAAACCATCGTTATAAAATAACTTGCCTAATTACCCTAACCTGCCTAGCTAAACTAATTAACCTAGTTAAGCCTTTAAAAGTCACTTTAAGCTGTATAAAAGTGTCTTGAAAAATATCTAGAAAAATAATATTTACTGTCATCATGGCAAAGATAAAATAAATCCGTTATTAGAAATGAGTTATTAAAACTATTATGATTAGAAATGAGTTAGAAAAATCTTCTCTTCATTTATTTCCAGAGCTCTACATATACTGCAATTCTTACAAATTAAAAGTCTCGGCCTACTACAGTTCACCTATTAACAAAGTTACACATTAAACAAAGTTTTAACTAGACACTCGTGTTCCGCTTGAAGATAAATGAGGTAACCCTATCTCTCTAAGCTTACATGCTCCAGGCTGCGTTTTAATTGTACAACTGTAAACTGCTGAGAGGGATGAGAGCATTATATAGCGCATCTCCATTCACTTGTGCCTCTTTGCCTCCAGCATATTGGGGCGCACACACACAAAAAAGACAATACACGTATTAAGAAGCAGAGGAAACCGAGAGAGTACTGGCAATGAGGAAATCAATGGGTCATGGGTATATAGAGACACTTAAAGCTACTTCAAAGGAGGAAAACGTATATATATCCTAACCTGGAATGCACTGCATATTTAGCTTGAGGGTCGTGGTAAACATCTTTAAAAGATAGTGAGCTTCTTGCTGTTGTAAATGACTCCCAACCAGAATGCACTGCAGTCCGGTTTTACTGTTATAATTAGTTCAGACGAGTCTTTGAGATCAAACAAGACGTGATACTGATCTCTTAGTCTAAGGATGTGAGATCAAAGATTTGAAGGTACGAAGTTATCTATGGAGGAGTACAGGGCTTCTGCGGTCTGGCGGTCTGGAACCGCCACCGCTTTCATCTGAAAGGCTGTCAGTACATTCATTTAGTTTGATAAACTTGGTTCAACCTCAGTGAATTATCTAGAAAGATGCATCTTACAAGTGCTTCACCGCAATCCCAACAAGTTATAGGTTTACGGTAAAGAATCCCACAGCTGTATATACATCCAGAACCATTAAAAATAAACTAGTGGTAGGAACTGGTTCTTCTGAAATATGCAAGGAAGCTTGGTTTAACCATCAAAGTGGTGGTCTAACTACAGATGGAGAGGGAAACAAAGGCCTACCAAACGTGGTCCATTTGGCAGTGTCTGTGGGTGGGAGTAATTGTGGTTTACTGTGGGCTGGGCCTCTTTGAAGGCACCATCTGTGAAGGGCTTCCTTAAAATAATTGCCTCTTAATTATACACCGGTGGCAGAATCCACAAGCATGACATCAGCAGAGTCCAGCACTTTAGATCAAAGCACACCTTTCAATGGTATGACGCAAACTGTTACCTGTTAAAAACGATAAACAGAGTACAGCTAAAATGCTAGAGCTATTTAAGATGAGCACTTTCCAAAAGCATTTATACAAGCTTATTGAGACAAATCAAAGTAATCCAAAAGTTTACATATTAACACACTTGGTAAAAAAAAAAAAAAACATTCTGACAAGCCCTGCTTGGTCTAAACCAGGGGTCGGCAACCCAAAATGTTGAAAGAGGACCAAATAAACAAATATGTCCGAAGCCGCAAAAAATGTAAAGCCTTATATAAGCCATATAATGAAGGAAACACATGCTGTATGTATCTATAGTAGCTATATTAGCCTACTATAAAAATTACTAAGTTGTCTACAAATACATAATGAGCCTTCATGATTAAATAGCCACTGAAATCAGGTGGTTGGTGTTTATTTCGTTGTCATTTAAACACTTCAGCACAGCCTCTGGTCTTTCAGTGGTATTAATTTGATCATTTCTTCTTGCGGCCCATCAGAGTTCACATACCTGCATAAAAGCGAATTGAGTATCGGTCACATCACAGGCAATTGAGTATGCTGGCACTGAATTAATGTTCTTGGTTTGCTGATCGGTGATGTTACCTGCCATTTTAATAGCCCTATCCTTCAATGTCTTATCGGAGAGAGGTATATCTTTAATTTTTTGTATTATCTTGGTTTTGTTTTTGAAGTCTGCAAATAGGTGTTCTAATATGTTGATGAATGACTCCTTCATGTAGTCACCATCTGTGAACGGTTTTCCATGCTTTATTATCTCCCGGTTTGTTTACAACAGCCACCTGCCTGGCATCCCGCCCTGCTGATAGAAACCTGTGTCGCCGGTTATGACGCAAATCTTTGTTGACAGAAATGTTGAAATGAAATATTAATTCTACACACTTTTACAGCATTTGAAAACGTTAAAAATGTTTGTCCTCCTATAGAAATCATATTAAAACAAAAATATATACTGTCCTTCCCTATCTTTTTGAACGTTTTTGAAAAAGATCCAGGGAGCCACAAGGGCAGGGCTAAAGAGCCGCATGCGGCTCTAGAGCCGCGGGTTGCAGACCCCTGGTCTAAACCAATGGTGTGTGTTTGGAGGTGGGGCTTTTTGTTTGTTGCCAATGGCAGAAGGGGAGTGTTAAGGGAACTTTATTGACAACAGTGATTCTGTGGATTTGCGATTAATAGGTATGTGCTCAATATAAGTGAAGTTTATTTATAAATTAATTTCGAGAGGATCACATGCTTATGATTGCTTGCAGCCGGTCCCACAATATTCAATTTCTGATTCACCAATCAGACGATTCCTAAGCCACTGTAAGTTCCATATAACAGCCATCTTTGTTTTGAATCAGAATCAGAATCAGTTTTATTGCCAAGTGTGCTTAACACACACAAGGAATTTGTTTTGGCTACAGAAGCTTCCAGTGTATATAACGTGACAACACAAAATCAATATTAAAAAGATGATAAACATTAAATAGAGATGCAGTTAGTCAAGAAATCTGGATGTTGAATTATGTGTACAGATTTGTTATAAATATACAGGCTATACGGTGCTGTGTACAAATGCAAATGGAGAAAGTATTGCATAGTATATTGATATAAGGTGCTGTGTACAAGTGCGTATGAGAAAGTAGTGCACATATTTATTGCACAGTGGGGAATATTTAAATGTTCATGAGGTAGATGGCCTGAGGAAACAAACTTTTCCTGTGTCTGGCTGTTTTTGTGCTTGGTGCTCTGAAGCACTGACCAGATGGTAACAGTTTAAACAGGTAGTGTGCTGGGTGCGAGGCATCCAGAGTGGTTTTGCAAGCCCTTTTACTCACTCTGGAAGAGTATAGTTCTTAAAGTGAAGGAAGGGTAGTGCCAGTGATTCGTTCAGCAGTCTGGACTATCCCCTGTAGTCTGCTGAGGTCGGTTTTGGCAGCTGAGCCGAACCAGACGGTGATTGAAGTGCAGAGGATGGATTGGATGACAGCTGAGTAGAACTGTATGAGCAGCTCCTGTGGCAGGTTGAAAGAATAGCCCCTAGTCCTCCTTCTTTCCTAGATGGGTGGCACTGTGGCACTGTTGCCCCACAGCAAAAACGTTGCTGAATCTAGTCTTTACCAAGCCAGCCGATGTTTCTGTGAGGAGTTTACACGTTCTCCCCTTGCTCACGTGGGTTTTCCTCGGGTTTCCCGGTTTCCTCCCACCGTCCAAAAACATGCAACTTAAGTTAATTGACTAATCCAAATAGGCACCATAGATGTGCTCCTAGTAAGTAGTCATCTCTTAAGAGCAATCACTTACTATTCATTAGCTACTACAGCAGGGGAGTTCTCGAGATCTACTTGAGCTCAAACTTCCCTCTCGCCTTGCAGAGGGCAGGGAGCCCCGGGCTCGAGGATCTTAGAGCTCAGGGCTCTCTCCCGGGACAGCATGCCAAACAAGCTCTATAATCAATGATCAGCTAAGTGTGAAGAGTTTCAATGAGATAGTTGTATATTTGGGGCTGGATGCTTGGCCATTTCATCTCATCCAATATCCATTGGGAGGGTGCTATCGCTAATGGACCTGTCAGACGAACGCCGCTCACTTTAATGTTAAAACTTTAATGTTTTGTTGGATAACTGTGTTTATCACTGGGTGACAAGCTTTTATAATACACTGAAAGCATTATGTAAATAATATCTATAAAGTGTAATCAATATAACTTATCTCTAAGACAACAACAAACTCTGTACCGCATCGGATGTCATTCCCTTGCTGTATATGCTAGCGCTCCCGTTTCTGCAACCTCGCTGCGCACCCTGAATGTTTACAAACCGGTAATTCGTCTACAGAATAGTCATCAGAAACACTGTCATATAGTTTCATGCCTGGATTTCTTAAATAGCCTTGCATTTGTTAACAAAGACTATATCTGAAGTATTTTGAAGTAATTAGCATATTCCCCCTGTAGAAAAACGTCTAAGAACAATGTTTAGTGGCTCGATGTATTACAGCAGTGTTTTTAAAAGACTAAACACTTTATAGATGTAGTACACAACCAAGCACATGTGGTCAGAACACAAAACAATCGCTGGTAATGAAGTATTAAGCGTTTATGCTAAAGAAAAGCCAGTTTAAGCAACATGCTAGCAGTCATCTGTAGCTTCGCTCACACTCTGCCTTTTTGCCCTTGTTTGTTATCCCTCAGTCGGTGCAATGACGCGTAACAAAATGGCGACGGTTGACCACGCCTACTTCTAGCTTCATTTGCGATCTTCAGAAACCTATGGGTGATGTCACGAATACTACATCCATATATTTTACAGTCTATGGCAATGACACATTTTGCCTTCATACCAACTAAATATTTAAAGCATTTTTACTTGTGTATCTACTAAATTCGAACTTTACTAAGCACCACATTTTGCCGTCTAAAACACAAGACACAAAAGACGAGCTATAGCAGCGTGACAACATGCAGGGATGAACATATTGCCTTAAATGGGTTGGTGGTGATGCACACACATGCATTATGCAAAGCTTTGCAATTTGGCTTCCCTCCGGTCGACCCCTTGCCCTGTCACGGCAGACGCCATTGATTTCAGACCTATGGGCTACGGGGGAAACTACGCGCATAAAGCATCTCCCTCGCACTGGAGTGATTTAGAGGCCGTTTGTCTGTTCAATGGAAAGCCATTAAATTGACTGATGACTATAAGAGTTGGGTTTTCATATCCAGCCTGCTTTAAAACCCCGGCATCCTTGAATACAAAAAACGGCGGTTGCATGTCAATTGATATTCTCTCAGATGTGTGCGCTTTGTGTTGTGAGCGATGTGTGTGTGTGTGTGTGTGTGTGTGTGTGTGTGTTTCAATAGAGCTCTGGAATCGGACTGAAGACTACTTAAAGAAATCATTCTGTGCAGCCACAGTCTCCATTGATGAGTCTGCCCGGATCATGCAAAGATTAGAGCTCTGATTGGTAAGTGCACAGGATGCGCTCAACAGTAAATGCTATTTAAAATGCATTATCTAAATTTCAAATAGCTTATTCAAAGAATGATAGATTTGATTGACCTGCACTTACCGTGAACAGCTGAAGTTTCTGTAATCTCTTACTGAGTTCAAAAATTGACTTTGTTGTGATCTAAGAGTATATTTAATAAAGTTTATTGCTTATTAAATTTGGTATATTGTTGTTTAATATTGCGATAATAATGTTCATTTTTTAACTTTAATTATGTAATGGTTATACTAATATCAACAGATAATCAATGTTTTTCTGATCTAATTAAATATATTCATTCATTCATTCATTTATTTTCTTTTCGGCTTAGTCCCTTTATAAATCTAAGATCGCCACAGCAGAATTAACTGCCAATTTATCCAGCACATGTTTTACACAGCGGATACCCTTCCAACTGCAACCCATCACTGGGAAACCTATACACACTCATTCGCACACATACACTACGGACATTTTAGCCTACCCAATTCACCTGTACCGCATGTCTTTGGACTGTGGGGGAAACCGGAGCACCTGGAGGAAACCCTCGCAAATGCAGGGAGAACATGCAAACTCCACACAAAAACGCCAACTGAGCCAGCGGAGGCTCGAACCAGCGACCGTCTTGCTGTGAGGCGACAGCACTACCTACTGCACCACTGCGTCACCTAAATATACATTCTGGCAAAAAAAAAATGTCAAGGTGCAAACATTTATGCCCAATTCTATTTTTTTACCCCTTACCCTATGCCCTTGAAAGAGTGTGAAGGGGAAGGGCTTCAAATAGAGTGAAGAAACTATGACATCACCCTGTAGGGTAATATGCTGCTAGCATAAAACTGGTTCCATCATGGGCAGAGAACTACATTAAATTGTCTTTTTTTTGTCATGAAGTACAGCGAAAAGCAGCCCATACAGTCACATATATTTTAGGTTTTAAGAAGGAGTGTAAATATTGCAGTTATGATAGAGTTAAATGTGTTCAGATGAAGAAAAAACACAAGGAAAAATCAATTGGTCACGTTAAAATGACAGTTTTGTCTGTATTTTTACACATTTATTCACATGTTTGCATTGCTGAGAGCAGGAAAGAGACAGGCTGCACTGGTAAGCAGTATGCCCATAATATTGTTTAATTAAAATAAATGATCAACAAATATCCAACGCAAGCATGCTGCGTTCCAGACAGATCAGCTTGATGACATATAATGGCTCCGACACCGCCTTATGTCCCATTTAGCAACTTGACAGCAACCGTGTTTTTAAAGAAGCATAACTGATTTTAAAAATCAAAAGTGTGATGTAACTGATGTGTTTTATGTCGTAGAACAAAACGTGAAAGTATCTTGAGTTTGTGTTAGCCACAAACCTTGTTTAAGCGATTTTACTGAACTCTCATTTAAAAAATTGTTGACTTTAGGACGAAGGAACCGAAACTGCTAAAATTGTAACTCACTTCTGGGTTTTTGCATACAAATTGACGTCATAGTTCCTCAAATCTGTTTTACCCCTAAGAAATGGGTCAGCACTACAACACTTACACACACCATCATGGCCCAATCCCAATTCTACCCCTTAGCCCTTCCCCTTACCACCACCCCTCGTTTTGCGCATGCCCGTGAAGGGGTAGTGGTGTCCTAATTCTCTTTAGCTTGAAGGCGTAGGACTAAGGGCAAGGGGTTTACACCCCTTCAAACGAAGATTTTTTAAGACCACACTCGAAACCAAGGGGTAGGAAAAATTTCCCAGAACACACTAGCTCCAGCTGCACCCGGAAGAAAGTTGTTGTTTTTTTGTCATTATTACGCATTTTTACAACAAACAAACACATGTTTTAATATATTAATAACCACGTTCGTGTTTTACCATCATGCTTTAAAAAAAAAACGCTAAAATAAAACCCGCTAAATTTCGCAATCTATAATTCCTAATAACTCCTGTACAGCAGTCCCACAACATTCTGACACTCGATGACACTGGAATACCCTGTCAGAAAAGTCTAGTAGCTGAGAATGAGCTTTTTACAGTGTCTGCAATAATGTTAATGTTGTTTTTGGTGTGTTTACATTAATAAATATGGCCACTGTGTAAATGCACAGTACTGTTACGCTCTTACTGCCACATTAGATCGTTATGATAACATCATACATGGCTTCAGTGATTTCCTGAAAATAAATACCACAAAATAACACAACTGCAATAACTACAGTAGTCGCCATCATCTCAACTCATATAAAGCAAGAGATCGCGAGGACATATGACTTTGTAAAGAAACACTACAAGTCTGCACTTCTGTATTCCATCATTGCTGTTTTGGCTGTCAAGTACTTGCTTATGGCTTTAGACTGAACACGTCATACACGTTCATACACTATAATTTCTGAGTTGAATGACATGTTCCCTGAAATCGATGTGAAAAGGGGTTAGGATATTTTCCCTTGTTTGGTGGGTGTGTCAAAAAAAGTCAGCAACTTGTATGTGAACCAAACGATATTCATGAGTTCGCACTTAGAAATTGCTTGATAATAATAGCATTTGGCATGCTGTCCCGGGAGAGAACCCTGAGCTCGGTCGATGAGCATGTAAGGGGAGTATGAGATCAGGTAGTTCTCGAGAGCTCCCCCTGTTAAAGGAGAAAAGGGGGAGATGGGGTGGATGGGGGTTTCTTCACAAAACGAAGATAAAGGATTAGTTTTAGCCAGGCTACTTATAGTGAGTGTGGATTAATCTGATTGGCTAACTAATGGTTATAGATGAGAGACCAGCTGCGATCAATCATATCGAATGTTCCTCTCGAAATTGGTTTGTAAAACTTCACTTAAAGAGGCTGCTTGCATAAAGGGTCCAAAGAAAGTCTGTTCTCTTATATTCTGGATGGCAATAGTAGAGACTAACGCTAACAGTATTTTGTAGTATTAAACACATATTATACTGATTTCATCAGGCTCTAAAAATCCTTCAAAAAGACAGAGAATGCTTCTCGGCAGGCATTGCTGCACCTCTTGCATCATCAGAACAGTGATTAACGCACCACCATTTCTGTTTAAAATAGTTTAGCAATGTTTTGTCAGGTCTGAACGTAGTCCTTTTATTAGCATGCGGGTTTGTTGATCGGATCACAAGTAGATGAGGGAGAGACATTCTCATTTTTCACCTGACGTTTTGATTCAACCTTCAACCACTTTCCGGATTTCTTTCAAGCAAAGTTATAAGAGCTGACATTGCGAACAGCTTGTGTAATTTAAATATAAACCTGAAAGAAGCAAATGGAAACTGATACGGAGAGCAGGAGTTTTATTTCTACTCTGAGAGCTGCAAGTGAAGTTTATTTATAAACTAATTTGGAGAGGATCACGTGATTATGATTGCTTGCGGCTGGTCCCGCATTATTCAATTCATGATTCACCAATCAGACAAATCCTAAGCCACTATAAATACCCTAAGTTCCATATCACAGCCATCTTCATTTTGAAGAATCCTCCCTTCCACCCCGACTCCTCTTCCTTTCCTAAATTCGTGGCACGGTGGCCCAGTAGTTAGCACTGTTGCCTCACAGCAAGAACGTCATTGGTTCTAGTCTTTAGCAAGCCAGTCGACATTTCTGTGCAGAGTTTACACGTTCTCCCCGTGCTCACGTCAGTTTCCCTCGTGTTCTCCGTTTTCCTCCCTCCATCCAAAAACATGCAGCTTAAGTTAATTGACTAATCCAAATCGGCACCATGGACGTGCTCCTAGAAAGTAGTCATCTCTTAAGAGCAATCCCTATCTGTTTATTAGCTAACACAGCAGGGGAGTTCTCGAGATCAGCCTAAGCTCAAACTCCCCTCTCACCTTGCAAATGGGAGGGAGCCCCAGGCTTAAGGATCTTATGAGCTCAAGGCTCTCTCCCAGGACAAAAAATGCCGTGTTACAAGAAGTTGGCAATGTGTTGTGCCAATTTACTAGAATGTCACCATACATTTACGTGCAGTGCTGCTTATCGATGTCAGTTTCAAAGCAGTGGACCAATCAGAAGAACTCAGGTGGGGGAAGCATTGCAAGCTTCTGTTTACAATAGCAAGTTGGCAAGACAACTGGGCTGCATACGAAATCGCATACTTTCATGCTATAAAGTATGCCAAAATCAGTATGCAAGCCAAGTAGTTTGTCCGAATTCATGGAATTTGAAAAACAGTATGTGCGAAGTACCCGGATGACCTGCGAGATTCTTAAGTGCTCGTCTGATGCACGCTATGCTATCTTATGATGCACCGTGAGAAAATTAGTGAATGGTAATGAAGCGACGCAACTGATACCGGTAGGTCACGTGATCATGACAAAGTTGCGGATGAAGTACGTCCGAGATTCAATCATACTGCTCACATTCATACTGTATCGAACTCACGTTTTCTACTGGCTGAAGAATAAATTTAAGAGTAGTAGGCAATTTCGGACACAGTCCTGTTTTATTTGATAGCAACAAATCGGAGGAGAAACATTGTGGAAAAACAATTTCTGAGTGGTGCGCCTTTTGTTTTATATGCAAGGATGCGTTCTGTGTGAATAGATGAGACAAAGTCGAAGGCAAACAACTGGCGCAAATGAAAACCAACTGTGTTGTTGGCTGGCCTCTAGAACAAAAAACTGCACGTAAACACACCAAACAGACAGCAATCAACTGAAATGAGAGCGTACGTTCTGCTCCTGCGTGAAAGGACGTCTTTCCGCACATGCATGGGGTAGTACTCTGTTTTCCATAATGGGAAACCGGAAGATGAAATGTGCAGACAAAACGTAAACAAAGCAGTGTTTAGTACCATTATCACAGTAATTGTTACTCAACACAGAGAGATTAGCTTGTGCAAATATGTCTGATAATCAAATAATCGATATTGTTGGCAAACAATTTGTGAAATGTAGCGACATTAGCATTTCTTTGTTCCTTCTTCAATTAAATTGTTAACTTGGGTCTTTTCCTTTTAATTTTGTTCTCACCCACTAATTCATTGCTGTATAAAGGCTGATTTATACTTCTGTGTCAAGCGAATGCATATCTGTATGGTACGGCGCAGCGTTCTACTTTTATTGAGGCAAGTAAACATGGCGAGGTCACAAGTAAACATGGCGATGCCCATCTCACGTTATAGATCGCGATCACTTATGTTTATGTAAACTGGAATATCAGGTAGTTGATGACATGAAGAGTGTGTGAATATGTTGAATTAAAACAGAAAAAAAGCTAAATAAAAGGCGTACATCTGTCATGCAGCGCTACTGTGGCTGCGGTGTGTCACGTGACAAACATAACGCGTCGCCACAGAAACAATAAGGGTGAATGTCTTAAAATAATAGTGAGCTAAAAAAACAGACTACAGGGGCCTCATATACGAAGACTTGCGTTGAATTCATACTTAATTCACAGCTTTGTGTGTACGCAGTAAAAATTCAGATGTATGAAACTGCGTACGCCGAATCAAACGCATATTCTCTTTGTACATCCGAATTAACGTGAAACTGAGCGCAACATGCACGAGTGCAAAACCCCTACCTGCCTCCTCCCCCTAATGAATATGCTAATGACTCTACTTTGGCAAAACTAAATGTAAAAACAATGGCAAAAGCAAGCAAAAAGAGAAAATTTGAACAGAATGTGAATTGGAGGTGCTCCTATCGGAGGTAGACCGGAGAAAAACGGTGTTATTTGCAAGTTTGTCCTCTGGAAGTAATAACAAAAGAAAAAATGAGTGGGGAGAGTTTAGATGACACGGTTAACGCAGTGGGGTCTGAACATCGCACTGTGGTTAAATTAAAAAAGAAATAGTGCGATGTAAGCAACGTGAGTGGCGCAGCTCGTAAATCGCATGGCAACATGTTTTGACAAGTTTGAGCATGAACTCGATTCGAATCCAGCGTCTGATGAACTCATTCTTCTTTCCCCTGCTACATATCAGATTTTGCCTACTCTTCATCACAAGGAAGACAAGCAGGAATCATTAATAAGTGTGTGTATTATGTTGAGCGCATTTGAGCATCACATATTATTTGCACATTTATTGAATGGAAATGTTTCTTATTCACGTATGCAAATTCGTCTTTAGATGGTGCCTTTATTGCAATGTGCGTGCAGTCGATCGCTCCGATTACATTGGGAAAACCTGCCATCGCTGCTAATTGCGCTTTAATGTTTGGCTGGTCAACTGCATGGTATGGAAACCTTATATACCTGCTAGACATGCAGATGATCCCGTCCCATACAGCTGCCATTGCACGGCTCAAAGATACTTTGTAGTGTGCAATTTAACATGATTGCCTGTAGGAGTCGCCAATGAAAATAAGACACACAAGTAAATGCAAGTATGCCAGACATGAAGTTGACGCGGACCAACGCACATTCTCACGTTCATTTCGTCGTTAGTAAATCCAAACCTGAGCGTGAAATCTGTCGCACGCAAAGTTTTTGTGCGCACGCAGCATTGATATATAAGGGCCCCTGGTTCCAGAATCTTTTAAACTCACCAGTGAAAGGGTTAACTACAGTAGTAAAACAGCGGTGGTATAGTAACGTTGCACTTTGCAAGACTAAAGACAACTAAAGTTTTTATTCACTCGCCTTTTTTGCATCATTCATTTTTTCATCTGTTGTCATGTATAGCTGTGTTTCGTTTCACGTCCAAATACCTAAAAAATCCTAAATCAAGAACCGACAAGAAAAATGGCATAAGAAAATTAAGTGACGCTTAATTTTTTTAATTTTTTGTTTATATCTTAAGATTGTTTTTCTTACCCCATTGGCAAATAATTTTGCTTGTTTTAAGCAAACAATCACTTATTTTGATGTGTTTTTTTTTTCAGAAAACAACACATAATTCCTTATGCTACTTCCTCTGTCTAGTGTACATCTTGATTTAATATATATATATATATTTTTTTAGATATTTGGATGGAAAACAGCACAAAACTTCTTAATTGTTTTCTTTATTTTATTTATTTTATTAGTATTAATATAACAGCTCAGGGATGAGCTTTTTTTGAATAAAGGGTTGGAAATTAATGATTTTATTGTTTGTTTGTTTTTCTATCAGATTCATCGATTAATCGAAGAAATAGTTGACAGATTAATCGATTATTAAAATAATTGTTATTTGCAGCCCTACTTTGGTACACACCAAAACAACTAGCCGGACCAACGCTGACCATACATTGGTGTGTCCTGCTCTTTAGACATCTTCATGTAAAATATTCAGGCAGCGAAAGGTAAAATCATTACATTAAAATGTAATGTTTTTAGGTCAGTAGATGGAGACTGGTCATGTATTGCTTTAGAAGTGGACACAAGTGGACAAGCTCCAATTATTTTTACATTCAGCATCATCCATTTGTGACTTTATAACCACATTTGGGATGTTTTTTTTCCAATTAAAGCAGCTTCAAATCAGTTAAAGCATATAATATGTGACTGCTGAAGTAATGGCTTGTTATTTAACATTTGCTGATGAGTAGAAGCAAGAAATGAAAGCACAAATATTGATTAACTGAGATCCAGGATCAAATTCCAGAGACATCATCAATACAGAAATCATCCAATCTGCGGTGTTAATATTTAAAAGCCAAAAACTAGACCCTTTTCAAGGCTCTGCCAAAATGCAACACTGAACGAGTGCTTTAATAAACAAAACCACCATCAAAAACAGGATGTCTAGTGAATTAGTGACACTAAGGAGAAGGGCATCAATGAAGGGTGCTTTTTTTCCTGCTTGCGGTCAGTTTTATCCAACTGCTGAGGGCAGTTCTGATGCCCCTGAGACTTGCTCCATTGTGTTCCTGCCTTTTACAAAACCAGCCCGGCGCTTATGCAGGACAGCCACTGATTAAACCACTGGTGCCTGGAGCTTTGAATCTGAAAACACTGGCGCACAATGGCCACCATTGTCAGCTGCTTTTCCTTCTATTAATTCTAGGTGACAAAAAGGGTGTCAGGATTTTAAAAGGCAAGACAGCGAGAAGAGAAAAAGCCCATCTGGAGAGTTTACATTATATATAATGACCCAAAAGCCCGAGATGAGCATTGTGTTTAAAGGTTACATGTGAAACACTTGCTTATTTTGACATTTTCCACACAATTAATGCGTAAACAGTCATCAGGTATAGTCTTAAAAAAACCCAAAGATCCATTGACCTGCAAATGCTGCAAAGACAATCATTTAGATTTGGTTGGAGAAATCCATTATCCAATATATTAACCAATGAACACATTTCTAAAGGTCTACAAAGACACACAAGACAATAAATAACAGCACGCTTTCCAAACAGGCCTGAAAGCCCCCCATCGGTCACCATACGGGACAGTACAGGCTCACTGTTACCTCTCAAACCGCATACATCCTAAACATATGCCAATAAACTCTACAATTGGCCGGTTTGCAACCATACACAAACCAAACACTTGTCTATTTAACCAATTGTTCTTAGTTTCTCTGAATCTGTGGCCACCAGAGACCCCTGATGAGAGTGATGTTATAGGGTGGGGTTCACGCGTCCCTTTATATTGTCTCACCTGATGTGGTGCATCAAAAGATGGATGCATCCCCCATGCAAATCCATTCAAACAAGACTTAATATATGCACACAAATCAAAATAGCCAAGTGCATCAGTTTATTTGACAGGTATAGTTTGATTTCAGCAAGCCTCCAGAGGCCATGCATGAATCTCCATCTTCAACAGTATCTGCAACAAAGATACAAGTGAGCGATTCCGTGCAACAAATTAGTAGCAATGCATACCTAAACAGCCCTTTCCTTTGCCGGACGCACAGTCGCTGTTCTGCGGGTAGGATGACTGGACGGATCCGCGTGCTGGGCTGATGATGGTGGTGGTGATGGTCAGCAAGCAGAACACACATAATAATAATTCTGCTCCAGTCCAGTTTACAAACCCTCTTCCCATCAGCATGATGTATGTTTATCTCCTCTTTGACCTGTTCAGTAAAGGCGCAGGCGAACAAAAGAGGAGCAGCGTGTGTATGATGCGGAAAATACTCCTTTCAAACCGTGTTTGTGTCCCGGGAAGGCCGACGGAGCCTTAAGAGCATCACTCCGGTGTTAAAAACAGCACATTAGCTCGGTTGTCCGCGAGCTCCAGCGCGTCTCAGTAAGCGCGCTCCGCCGATGATTCCTCGCGCTCCGGCTTTGTGTGCATCTCTGTCGCGCGCGCGCGGCTCTTTTGCTGGATGTGAGGAAAAGCGACTGTTTTTCCTGTTGTTGAATGATTCTGATTCCTGTTCAATCCGTTCGTGTCCGGGGAATAACGTGAATCTCCTTGCCCAAAATCCCAACAACAAAGGGTCGGCACGGATGGGTTGCGGTCACGTGACTCGTGAACCACCTCCCCCAATTCCCGGAGGACACGCAGGACCCCGAAAATCTGCAGGACTACCGGCGGGTCATTATTAGCATGCGTTTTTTGTGTGGTAATCTTATATGGCCCGTGTGTGTGTGTGTGGTGGAAATATTTTATTAGGTGGATTTTGATTCATAAAGTAATTTTCCATGTGTTTGCACAGCAGTGCTGTTTCTTTCGTTATTACAGAACATTTTATTCGTTATTAAAGGTTTATTACCATTATGAATAATGTTGTGATTTGTAATGTATTATTTACATTAATTTAAAATGTATGCAAAGTATACGTTTATGTTTTTTTTTTTACATATAGACTTTTTAAATTTATACACACACACACACACACACACACACACACACACACACACACACACACACACACACACACACACACACACACACACACACACACACGTATGTATATATATATATATAACACAGACGTATTTTAATAGGAAGCTATACAATATTATATTTGTTCATATACATTAAATTAGACACATATATATGAACATATATTTAAATAAAACAACTTTAATAAACATATATATTTATTAAAATAATATTTTAGTCAGCAAACATATTTAGAAATTGAAAGATTCAAGCAAAATATTGCACAAAAAAAGACAACCTACAAAATTCTAACTAATTTTTCCCTTTTTCGCTTCTCTTGATTTTTCATCTTTTGTAAATTTGTATTTAATATTTTTAATAATAATAATTGTATATAACTATTTAATAATAATCATTTGGGTGTAGTAGTTTTTGAACCCTTATCGTGAACTTTTTTGCTAGATAGGCTTCAGTACTGACTAATCTAATGTATATGCAGAAATATAATATTGTATAGCTTTCTATTAAAATATGGATTTAAGAATTGTCAGGGGTGTACTTAAATATGCTGAACACTATATATATATATATATATATATATATATATATATATATATATATATATATATATATATATACACACATATATACATTTATTTATTTATTTTTGAAGTATTTAAGTACTTAAAGTTAGAAATTTTGAGAAACTTTATTATAAAATATTAGAATTGTTATTTTTATTTTAGATAAAATTGTGCCTTTTGTTCAGTTGTTAGTGTAAAATTTTATTTTAATACAAAAAATACAAATATATATATATATATATATATATATATATATATATATATATATATATATATATATATGTGTGTGTGTGTGTGTGTGTGTGTGTGTGTGTGTGTGTGTGTATACGTTATATACATGTATTTATATTAAATACATGTATATATTTATTTATATATGTATATAAATGTTACATATATATTTATATATGTATATATATAAAGAGAGAGACAACACACAATTCTGGAGAAGTGACAAAAGTGTATTATTTGTATGTTTGGTTTAGTACTTTATAAATTTAGAAAAATAATAAAAAAACAGTAATAAATGTTTACTTTTTAGTTTTACAGTTTAGTTTATGTAACTTTTTTTGCCAATACCTTCTATTTAACTGATAAATAATACAGTAAATATATTTTTAAAATATAAATTGAAATATGTATTTACACTGCTCGAAACAATAAAAAATAAAGGGAACTCTTAAACAACACAATGTAACTCCAAGTGTTACCTTTATAATTTTTTGAGCACACACATGTACACACACACACACACACACACACACACACACACACACACACACACACACACACACACACACACACACACACACACACACACACACACACATATACAGTTGGAGTAGATATAAAAAACCATATAACACCCCCCCCCCTCGAATATTGCTTTCTAAAACATAAAAAAAATATTTCAAGTTAAATATTATTAGCCCCTTTAAGTCATTTCTTTTTCAAGTCTACAGAATAAACCATCGTTATACAATAACTTGCCAAATTACCCTAACCTGCCAAGTTAACCTAATTAACCTAGTTAAGCCTTTAAATGTCACTTTAAGCTGTATAGAAGTGTCTTGAAAAATATCTAGTCAAATATTATTTACTGTCATCATGACAAAGATAAAAAAAAATCTGAAATTAGAAATAAGTTATTAAAATATCATGTTTATAAAGGTGTTGAAAAAATCTCTGTTAAACAGAAATTGGAAAAAAAAATAAACGTGGTGCTAATAATTCAGAATTCAACTGTATGTATATATATTCTGCTTCTCTTAAATTAACATGTCATGAACTACTTTCTCTATATTTGTTCTCTTAAGCTTATGCAAATATATTGACAACTGTTCAACTTTAAACAGTTTAAATCTATATATTTAATCTGTTAACCAGAAATTGGGGGAAAAAATAAACAGGGGGACTAATAATTCTGCCTTCAACTGTAAAGGTAACAGCAGTTTTATGCTTTATAACTTAAAGACTTCATGTGTTTGTTTTAACAAACTGTTCAAAATTGTCCAAAATTTGTGTGAAGGTATTATAAAAAATTGAGCCAGGTTTTATAAATAACTGTGTAGGCTCTGTTCAAATATTGTGATTGGGTAACATATATAATGACGCAGAGAGAGATATTCAGTCAATGTCCTGAATGTGTCTGTCATTTTTCTCTGAAATGCAGATTGACAGATTATTTTCCCCAAATGCCCTTCATCCTCCTTAGATCCTGTGACATTTAATGCTGTTCACTGACAGTTCAGTTTAATGCAGTTTGTTGAGTTATAACACACACACGAGACCATTAAAGGATTAAAAACCAACAAAGCAGTAAATCCTCATGAAACGTGTCTGTGAGAGAACCTGTGGCCTTCTAGTCTCTATTTGCATGTTATTGCAGTAGATGCACCATATCTGCGTGTATTTTGTGCTGCAGGGCTGTTGATCATAATGAGCTGCCGATGCTCCAGCTGCTCTATACTGCTGTCTGTATTGATCCAGAGGACACACAAGTACACTATTGATCTGACACACAGACATTTAATAGACTAAAAACCAGACGCTCATTGCTGTATGTCAGCAGTTTCCATTCCTACAAAAATATTCAGTGAAGCAAATAGGTTTACTTAATCACTTTAAGGCAACATATTTACTCTTAATTTGTAAGTAAAGTCAACTAATAGCTTTTTTACAGTGTATTTTCAAAATGACACAGCTGTTTTGAATCAATAATTTCAGTGAATTAATGAATCACTGTCACTTTTCAGTGAAGAGACTTGGTTGTTTTCTTTTTTCAAACCGATTTCGATTCAGATTATTGATTCAGTTTAAATGGAGCCAGATCAATCTCAAAAATAATACGTTTACAAAATGAAATTCATAAATCCACAACACAATTCACATTTACAAAACCCAGTTCATAAATTCAAAACACGATTCAAAAATGTGCAAATCCAATTCGTAAGATTAAAACACGATTTATGAATCCAACAAAATACAAACAAATCCTTGCGCTTAAAGATTCACGAAACCCTCGAGGACTGTTTTTTGAGATTTTATCCGTTTGTGTGTGTTGCGGATCAGTTAAGACAATGTAAGCACCTGTTAGCTTTAATTGTGGGGAAACTGGATAATTTTGAGCTTTTGTCTGCTCATTTCAGCTTCCAGGATTAAAATGATTTTTTGGGCGTGATAAAAATCGGTGATGTAGCGAAGAACTGCAAGTGGAGTGATGACGCGTCGGTTTCTCATTATTGTTCATAGCAGAATTTTCTTATCCTCTGAAAAGAGCCGGCTTCTTAATTATTCATGAGAGCACGTGCTTTCTGAAGGCAAGACACAGACCTGCCAGTCCCAAGAGACACGGACCCATGGCACACAGTATTTAGCTGTTCATGAAGGCTTATATGTGTTTTCTTTCATGATCCACGGAGTTTGTTGCATGTTTTTTCCCGCGATGCTGTCAGGGCCGATACAGCAAAGCTGTTTGTGTGCAGCTAGCATTTTTGTCGTGAGAGCAGTATGAGAATTAGAGAATGGTGGACGTTGTCTTTTATCAGTTGTTCGTTCACATTTAGACACATCGCCGTGCTGCTGTGTTTACCTAAATCCTCCAGATTACCAACAGGGCTAATGGGTAAAATAGACAGAGCAAGAGACCTGCTGCACTGAGTCTGCATTCAGACCCGGGATTGAGGGAAAACAGTTGATAGTGTTTTTATGAAAACGATTATCTTTATGATGATATAAATTGTGGTTATGTGTATATGAAATTACAAATAACAAATGTAGCAGGACATTAAATTACTGTTTATTTCTTTGCATTTTAACTTTGTAAACTATAAACTCATGCATCTCCTCACGGTTTGTGTCTCATTTTGTGAGCTAACTGACAACAGTTGTTCGCTCCCCTCCTTCTCCCCTGCTGGCCACGCCCACTCCTGCCCTTTGCTCGCGGAGCTCCACGCCCATTATGATGCATCTTTTGAAAAAATTCTGAGGTAGATCTGAACCAAAAGTGAGGGGTGTCATGACCCTTTAACAAACGAAATCAATTTAGGCTGATGGATGTCTGTGCGTACAACATGTTTTCTTATCCACGAAAGAGAGTGAAAGTGAAAATAAAGAATGAGGAGGCTCATCTCTCATCCTCGTGCTGCAGATGCTCTGTTTAACTGTTTTCTTGCTAGTGAAGTGTTCAGTTTTTCCACTTATAAAGTCGCCATGTAAATAGCAAATGCGAAAAAAGACTCTTAAAGGGAATGGGAGATAAGACTCTGATTGGTTTATTCTCAAAACACACCTATAACTCATTAAGAGAATAAGCTCAACCCTGTTGGACCATGCGCCGTGGTGCAGAGCGAATTTTTCAGTCCTTAAAATAGCAAAAGTAGATTCTGACACGCCCTTAATGCTTTTGCAGACTGCGCTTTAGACTTTGCGCCTACACTGAAAAAAATGTTGCATGCAAAACTGTTGCAAACAATTTATTTGTGTTGAATTTAAACAAACAAATTAAGTTTAATAATCTTCAACTTAATTTGTTTGTTTAAATTCAACACAAAAAAATAGTTTACAACCAGTTAACGTAAAAAAATGAGTAAATCTAAGAAATCATCTCTGAATAATTTTTTTTCAGTGTAGATCGTCAAAATAGAGCGCTTTGTGTCTTATGTTGCACAAGTATATTTATAGAAGTATATCAACAATACATTAAATAGTATTGAATAGTATGAACAAAACTATTGGTTTTTCCTTCACGCCAAAATCAGACTGTAAGGCCATGTTTCCCTACAGTAAATAAAATTTTTGATTCGTAACATTTGTGTAACTTGGTGATTTTCTCAACATTTTCTCAATATAACTCTCTGATTCCAGATGTTCAACATGTTGAATCTCTGCCAAATATACACTGTAAAAAATGCAGGGTTTCACACAATTCGTTTGATGCCCCAACACAAATCGATTAAGTTAACCTAACTGTTTTCAAAAATTTAAGTAGATTGAACATAAAACAATTAAGTTGACCCCTAGAAAACCTCAAGAATTGTGTTGATTCTTTTTAAATTAGTTTGAACAAGTAGCAAAATACTTCAGTGTAATTAACTAGTGCTAAATTATATATATATATATATATATATATATATATATATATATATATATATATATATATATATATATATATATATATATATGTATATATATATATAAATACACACACACACACACATATATATATATATATATATATATATATATATATATATATATATATATATATATATATATATATATATGTATGTATATATATATATATATATATATATATATATATATATATATATATATATATATATATATATATATATATATATATAAATGAATGATAATCAGTCTGTCGAAAAAAGAACACTTTTGCTATAATAAAACCATGGTTAATTTTAGAAAGAGAGGTCTGTGCATTAGCATCTGCTGTGTAAGTACTCTTTTATTTTTGTACTTTTAACGTAATATTGAATTAGATCAGCTCAATAGCATGCATTGATTTTTAAATGTACTCTGCTTTTAGCATCATGCACACTTTCTAGTACACACTAATCACATCGCTTTTCATTCATATTGAATGTGAAGCTGAAACTCTATTTAAAGTTGGGTCAAAAATGATAAGACGCATCTGTGTGATGGGCGTAATTGCTAGAAAGCAGATCAAGCTCATCTCCAGCGCCACTAGCAGGTCAACAAAATCAACGAGTCCGGCTTAAAGAGACAGTTCACCCAAGACTGAAAATTCTGTGATCATTTAATCATCCCTCAGGTTCTTCTAAATTAATTTAGAGATGCGGCGTCAAATATATTTGGCAAAATACTTCTATTTTGAACAGATTAAAGATAAAAATTGTTTAAAGTTGAACAGTTGTCAATATATTTGCATAAGCTTAAGAAAAAAAATATAGAGAAATTAGTTTATGACATGTTAATTAAGAGAAGCAGAATATATATACATACAGTTGAAGTCTGACTTATTAGCACCACGTTTATTTTCTTTTTTTCCAATTTCTGTTTAACAGAGATTTTTTCAGCACATTTCTAAACATAATAGTTTTAATAACTCATCTCTAATAACTGATTTATTTTCTCTTTGCCATGATGACAGTAAATAAAGTTTGACTAGATATTTTTCAAGACACTTCTATACAGCTTAAAGTGACATTTAAAGGCTTAACTAGGTTAATTAGGTTAACAAGACAGGTTAGGGTAATTGGGCAAGTTATTGTATAATGATGGTTTGTTCTGTAGACCGAAAACAAATATATCTTAGAGGGGCTTATAATTTTGACCTTAAAATGGTGTTTAAAAAATTGAAAACTGCTTTTATTTCAGCCGAAATAAAACAAATAAGACTTTCACCAGAAGAAAAAAATATTATCAGACATATTGTGAAAATGTCATTGCTCTGTTAAACATCATTTGGGAAATATAAAAAAAAAAGAAAAATAATTCAAAGGGGGGCTAATAATTCTAACTTCAACTGTATATATTTTGTTATTCAGATAGTTTGCATAATAACTCAACCTTTCAAATAAAGGTTTTATTTGTCCGACAGCTAAGAAACAGTTAAATTTACATCAATATGTATGAAATATAAAGTCATTCATTTGAAAGATTTTGGTTTTGATTCATAAAATCTTTGGAAAAAATTAATTGTGTAAATAAAATAAAAAAAAGGTTTAAGGAATTACTTATGTTAGAAAATTCAGATTTAAAGAATTCATTAATTTCTATTATCTGTATTGCAATTTGTTTGGATTTTAAGTCCAGTTTCTGGCAATTAAATTACTTAGGTTACTTTTCTTACAATGTAATTATAAATGTCATTTTAATGATGTAATTAATTACTTTCTTAACTAGCTTAACACTGATCCCTGCTGGAAAAAAAAATGAAATTCATAGATCATAGATACCATTAAATACAAAATAGAAACCACCACAGAACATTGTAAAAAACATGCTGGTTTCCACACAATCCCTTCATGTTGTCCCAATTCAAATTAAGTTAATCTTATGGTTTTTAAAATTTTAAGTTGATTGAATCAATTGAATCAATTAAGTTGTCCCAAAAAACTTCAAGAATTGTGTTTTTTAACTCATTATAAATTAGTCTGAACAAGCAGCAAAAAATAAATAAATAAATTTTTCGAGTGAAGCGTCCACAACACCAGAAAATGCTACAATTTAAACCAGTACATTTGAATGGGTTCTAATGTATTGGTTTTCAAATAGCACCAATAAGAGAAAAAGTTACCAGTAGAGACCCACAGTAACATTCCATAGCATACCAATACTATGATAGTTTCTATTACTTGCCAGCAGAAATCAGTAGTAGGAATAGTTCCCCCAATATTATTATTTACTCTCCCTTCAAGTACTTGAACAAATTCTATGAGTACTTTATGAGTTCTGTCAAACACACCAGAAGATATTTGGAAGGGTTTCATTAAGAGTTAGCTATTGACGTACAGAAAACAAAAACAATGGAAGTCAGTAATTACCAATGTCCTTTAAAAAACAGGAAAGAAACTCAAACATTATATCTACTGGAGCCCATATTGTGCATATACCAACCCAGGCTCATTCTGATTCCGTACCCCTATATACATTTCTGGAGAGGGCAAAATATGTCCCAGGAGCTAAATTTTTTTTTTTGCCGTTTTTGTTTTCGCCCATCCACCAGGGGGCAGCTGTGTATGCTTTTTGAGATCTCAAATTTTTTCTTGTTAGTGGCATTTGCGCCTGCTGTTCTTGCGGAAATCCACTAGAGGCTGCTGTCACACGACTGAATGATTGATCCGCTCTCCCCCTTCCCTAAACCCAACCAATAGTTTTAAAAAGCACCAACTGACCCTCCTATCTACATCCCTGAAGACAATCGCAATGTTTAAAAAAAGCAATCCTAAAAATAAAAATAGCCCTCTCCTTTTACCACGTTTTCAGATTTAACCACATCCTCACCCTGTCATTTTACTTGTTTATTTTTTGGCTTCTGTTTTTGTCTTACCTGCTTTTCCGGTTCTTCCCCGGACTCGAACCCCGTTGTCGTGGTCAACTCTGCTCTGCGTCTCAAGTCCGCCGACGTACATGACAAGCTACCAAACAAACTGGTAACGGGGAAAGTCGTCAATACAAAGGTAAGTGGTCAGCAGGTAAGCAAGAAAAGGAACTGCATCATACCGCCGCCTAGCGTTCGTTTTAAATATGAAAAGCAGCCATTTGTAGCTCTGGCTACATAATTCGTGACCTCAGAAATGTAGATAGGGCTACATTTTCAGAATGAGCCTGTTGCCTAATGCACACACACACACACACACACACACACACACACACACACACACACACACACACACACACACACACACACACACACACACACACACACACACACACACACACACACACACACACACACACACACACACACACACACACACACACACACACTTTTGTTTACAGAAAACATATTTATTAACTTGTTGCATTGTTCTTCAAATTTTACAAATCCACTGTGGAAAAAAAAAAATTGATGTCTTGATCAAGAGTTGCGAACAGAGCTCTGCTACATTCCTGATATCTTGAAAGAAATATAAGCAGCACAGCTTTTTTAACTGTCGCTAATATCCTGCGTTTATGTCTCCATAACAAATCGTATAATCATCATAATGAAAACAAAAACACTTCACACATTTGCTCAATTTATCATGTCATAAATGGTCCCTTCCCGAGTCTCCAAACCACCTCATTTCAATATCAATTTATCACATATTACTATATGAATAAATAAACAGTGTTTAATAATAACAATAATAATAAAAAATGCAATCTTAACCGTTCTCAGATAAATATATTAAGCCTACTTGTTCGAATCAATAACATACAATCACCACAAAAGGCCTGGAAGTTGATATGGATGATGTTCTCTAATGGTGCACATCTACAACAGCTGATGAGAATGTGAAGCAGAAATAAGGGGAAGTTTCAGTTTTACCATATTTCACAGACTTCCGGGCCATTTGACCTAAAATGCATGTAAATCATTTTTGTTTGGCCCGACAAAACACACAAAGTGTAACGATAACACTGGCATGCGCAGAAATATGAGGCATTGTTCTTTGCACACAGCTATTGCTCAGAGTCTTGAAGGCAATTCTTGTGGTCCACTGAACAAAAAAGGTCTTTCTAAAGGAACATTCCATGTTTTTGTTATGGAAATAAGCTCATTTTACGACACTCCTAAAGCTATACAGTTGAGTTTGACCATTTTTGAATCGATTCAGCTAGTCTCAAGAGTCTGGCGGGAGCACTTTTAGCTTAGCTTAGCATAAATCATTGAATCGGATTAGACCATTAGCCTCTAAAAAAATAAATAAAATTTCTGATATTTTTCTTATTTAAACCTTGACTCTTCTGAAATTTCATTGTGTATTCAGACTGACGGAAAAGCAAAAGTTGGCTAGGAACTATATTCTGGCGTAATGATCACAAAACTTTTCTGCCATTTCATGGCTGTAGCAGGGCGCAATGATATTATGCAATGCCTGAAAAGGTTCCCTGATTATGCAACATTTCATTTTCTTTCTGTCATCATTCACAACGTAACTACAGAAGAATTAAGCATTAAATAAAATGATCAAGACTCAACTTTTTTTTTTTTTGATGAGCGAGATGCTAATGGTCTAATCTGATTCAATGGTTTATGCTAAGCTAAAAGTGTTCCCACCAGACCCAGAGATCTGATGAATGGATTTTAAAACATGGGGAAACTTAACTTTAACTCCAGGAGTTGTAAAATGAGCCCATTAAAAAAAAAGAAGAAGATGGGAGTGTTCCTTTAAATGAAGAATAAGAAAACGCTAATGGTGTTGTTTAAAATGAATGCTAAAATCTCGTTCCTAAAAAGTAGTTGCACAACATACTTTTTTCTTAATCTTTACTGAATGTACAACAAAATTAAAACACTCCATTTTCGAATTTTTAAGGAAAAGGCTCATTTTATTACCTCCCTACAGTTATACAGTTGAATTTCACCATTTTTAATTCATTCAGTCGATCTCAGAGTCTACGAGCACTTTTAGCTTAGCTTAGCATAGATCATTAAATCGGATTAGACCATAAGCATCTCAATAAAACAAAAAGTTTTAATATTTTTCCAATTTGAAGCTTGACTTTTCTGTATTTACATTGCGTAGTCAGACTGGCAGAAAATGAATAGCTGGCTTGGAACTTTACTGTCATTCTGGCGAAATAAGCAAGGAACTTTGCTGCTGTATCATGGCTAAAACAAGCGCAGTGATCTTACGCAGTGCCTAAAAAAGCTTCCTTGATTATGACTTAGAAAATAGTACATTCTATTTTCTGCAGTCTTAGTACACAATGTAACTAAAGAAGAGTCAAGCTGTAAAATGGAGAATTATTAAGACTCAACTTTATTATTTTTGAGCGTGATGTTAATGGTCTAATCCGATTCAATGATTTATGCTAAGCTAAGCTAACGGTGCTCCCACCGGACCTGAAGAGCTGATGAATGAATATTTAAAAATTGGTTAAAATGGAGTCACTCTTTAAATAAGAAAATAATCAAAACTCAACTTTTTTTTTTTTTTTTGAGGGAGATGCTAATGGTCTAATCTGATTCAATGACTTATGTTAAGCTTAGCTAAAAGTGTTCCCACCAAACACAAAGATCAACTGAATACATTTTTAAAAATATAGTCAAATTCAACTGTTTAACTTAAAAAAAATAAGGTGCAGCGTTTCTTTAAATGAAGAATAGGAAAACGATAACAGTGTTGTTTAAAATGAATGCTAAAATCTCGCTCATAGAAAAATCGCACAACCTAGACTTTTTTTTTACCATTACTGTGTACAACACAAAATTCTATGGTGGTTTTTCTTTATATACTGTATATCGTAACGTGTGCTAAATCAATGATGTGCGCTGTACCTCATTAAATTATAATGTTCATTTGATCGTAGACGGAAAAAAAAACAAAAAGAGAAAGTAATCGCTGCTTTTTGTAGTCCCCACCGCAGCGTTTTGTAAACCTTGAGAGACCAATGAAGAACATTTGGCAACTAAATGAATCATGTAGGGCCAGGATTGAAGGTTTGCAGGCTAGAAGAAATTATCAACATTTTTAATTTACATAACAGTTCACCTATATATGTGACTATGATCAATGTTTATATGGATAGTTCACGCAAAAAAATAAAATGATCATTTAATCTTTCACTTGTTTAAAGCCTGTTTGAGTTGCTTTCTTATTGAACATAAACGAAAATGTACTGAAGAACGTGAAAAACAGCCCTTGAGTATTTTTCGTTGCTACTAGAGATGCTTTTTCCAACATTCTTCAAAATATCTGCATTTTTGTTCAACAGAAGAAACTCAAAAAACTTTAGAAGCACTTGAGGAATTATGAGGAATTTTTCATTTTTGGGTGAACTGTCCCTTTAGATGGTCTGACGTTATGCGATTTTCTAATTTTGTTTGTCTGGATGAACTTTTTCCGATAATTCCATCAAAAATGAAACTTTGCTGTTGATTTAATACTCTCGGGTCATCAAAGACGGTCGCTTTCTTTTAATTCAGTGACGCATTAAAGACTTATGGTTCAAACTGTGATCCTTGTTGATTCATAAAACTGCAAGTAAGATATGGAGTTAAAAATAAATACATAAATAAATAACATACAGGCTAATCAAAATACATATATATTCAGCTCTGGACAATAAATTGAGGTCTTATAAAACACAATGAAGTTCATAATGCTCATGGAATCAACTATTCCAATCATTAAAGGCACAGTTCAGTCAAAAACAAATTCTCACTGTTTACTCCAAACCTTTATGTGTTTCTTCATTATGTTGAACACGTTTCTGATGTACTATTGATACCCATAGCAGGAAAAACAAATGCTATGGAAGTCAATGATTACAGGTTTCCAGCATTCTTCGAAATGTCTTCTTTTATGTTCAACAGAATGAAAGTTTTGAATAGAGAGTGAATAACGCATTTTCAGTTTTGGGTGAACTATCCCTTTAATTTTGCCTGTATGTGTTTTTTTTTGACTCCCAAAGTGCTGTTGACTTGCATTTTATAAATCACCCAATGACCAGTGTTTCAGCTAAAAACACACATTTTGTTAATGAAGAAATATGTCAAATTGATTTTTGATGAACTATCCCTTTAAGACCATAGTAACAACATAAAGGTCTTTTTGGAGATTTGTGCCGAATAACAGCAGCACACTCTGCATTAGAGAGAGTCACTATTATAATCATGTCTGTATGATCAAATCATAACTATAATCACTAATGGAGGAGTTTCTGGTGGTCCCTCTATTATCCTATGGTGAAAGCAGAAGCTGAGGGGGGTTTGAGGAGGTAAAACTGGCCCGTCTGTGTTCCTACATGATGATTTGGAGAGCAGTTTTTGTTTTGTTTTTTTTATGGTGGGCAAAAATCAGCAAAGTAAGGGTGCTGTAGAGCTTCTTCTGCTGGGATTCGCTGTACTGGATTACATTTCAGAAGATTCTGGAAAAAAATAAAAACAAAAAGCCACAAAATAGTAACATTTAGCAAAACCATCAATCATGAAATACAGTTAATCAAAAATTAATATAAAATTGCAATTATTATTGAAATATTTCATAAGTGCTTTAAAATAGGTTTTTTTTTCAACATTAAAAAAAATAAAAATAAAATTATATATATATATATATATATATATATATATATATATATATATATATGATATATATATATATATGATATATATATATATATATATCATATATATGATATATATATATATATATATATATATATATATATATGATATATATATATATATCATATATATGATATATATATATATCATATATATATATGATATATATATATATATATATATATATATATATATATATATATATATATATCATATATATATATATATATATATCATATATATATATATATATATATATATATATATATATATATATATATATGATATATATATCATATATATCATATATATATATATATATATATATATATATATATATATATATATGATATATATATCATATATATCATATATATATATATATATATATATATATATATATATCATATATAATATATATATATATATATATCATATATATATATATATGATATATATCATATATATATATATATATATATATATATATATATATATATATATGTATATATATATATATATGTATATATATATATATATGTATATATATATATATATATATATATATATATATATATATATATATATATATATATATATATATATATATATTTATTTATTTATATTATTTTAAACTACCCAGGTTCTGTATGTTGCAATGTCCCGAGTTTTGGTTGTCAATCTTAAGCCAATTGTTATTGATTTTTTTTCCCGTTTAATTTAGAATTTCCCCAACCAGTCCAGATCCCGGGGGACAAGAGTGAGTTCTCCGACTTGGCCCCAGCACTGGTCCAACGTTTCTAAACATAATAGTTTTAATAACTCATCTCCAATTTAGGAACAACTAATTTCCAACTTATTTATTTGTCTTTGCCATGATGACAGTACATTATATTTTGCAGGACACTATTTGAAGACCTAATTAGGTTAATAATGTTAATGCCACAGCCATATCTACCTGTAGCCCAAGACCAGTTACGCACTGAAGCCAAGCAGGGCTGAGCCTGGTCAATACCTGGATGAGAGACCACATGGGAAATCTAGGTTGCAGTTGGAAGTGGTGTTAATGAGGTCAGCAGCGGGAGCTCAACCTGCAGTCTGTGTTGAGTCCCAATGCCCCAGTATAGTGAAGGGGACATTATACTGTCAGTATGCACCGTTGTTAAACCGAGGTCCTGACTCTTGTTAAAAATCCCATGGCACTTCTCGTAAAGCGTAGTGGTGTATCCCCGGTGTCCTGACCAAAGTCCCTCCATCGGCCCTTACTGATCATCCCCATCCAACAAATTGGCTGGATCACTGTCTCTCCACTACCACTATAGCTAGTGTGTGGTGAGCGCACTGGCGCCGTTGTCCTGTGGCTGCTGTCACATCATCCAAGTGGATGGTGCACACTGGTAGTGGTGTGGGGAGACCCCCCCTCATGATTGTAAAGCACATTGTGTGTATGGCCATACACAATAAATGCACTATATAAATACACATTACATTACAATTTTGCAATGTATGGTAATTGGGCAAGTTATTGGACAACAGGTGTTTGTTCTGTGTGGACAACTAAAATAAACAAAATGTTAAGGGGGGTAATAATATTGACCTTAAAATTGGTTTTAAAAAATTTAAAACTGCTTTTATTTCAGGGCAAAAAGGCTTTCTACAGAAGAAAAAATATTATAGGAATTACTGTGAAAATGTCCTTGCTCTGTTAAAAAGCACTTGGGAAATATATACCTAAAAAGCAAAATAATTAAATCACAGGAGAGCTAATCATTTTGATTTCAGCTGCGAGTGTTATGATAATGCAAATAATATACCTGTAGTAAATCTCTGCCGGTGCTGCTGAGTTTCGGCACGACGTTCACAAGTGATGTAGTAGCTGGATACATCGGGTACGGCTATTGAAATATCAAATAAATATTTAAAACAATATATAAATAAATTAAAAATATATGCAGCCAATTACTGAGTACAGTGGTCCCTCGTTAATCACAGGAGCTACGTTCTTAAAATAACCTGAAATCCGTAAAGTAGTCAGCTTTATTTTTTTACAATTATTATAGATGTTTTAAGGGCGACACGGTGACTCAGTGGTTAGCACTGTCGCCTCACAGCAAGAAGGTTGCTGGTTCGAGTCACAGCTGGGTCAGTTGGCATATCTGTGTGAAGTTTGCATGTTCTCCACGTGTTGGCATGGGTTTTCTCTGGGTGCTCCGGTATCACCCTCAGTCCAAAGACATATGCTATAGCTGAATTGAATAAACTAAATTGGCCGTAGTGTATGTGTGTAAAAATGTGTGTATGGATGTTTCCCAGTAATGTGTTGCAGCTGGATGGGCATTCACTGTGTAATTCATATGCTATAAAGGGACTAAGCCGAAGGAAAATTAATGAATGAATAGATGTTTTAAGGCTGTAGAACCCCTCACTGCACACTTTATAGGCTTTTCTCAGACAGGCATCAACATTTTTCCTGCAATCACTGATACTCAAAGCTAAATATATATACCTGTATCCTGCACTTGCTGCTGTTGCACTGCTGGTTAGACCTAAACTGCATTTCGTTGCATTGTACTTGTACATGTGTAATGACAATAAAGTTGAATCTAATCTAATCTAATCTAATCTAATCCAAAGCAGACTCCATGCTTACGATGGTCTTGTTGCAGACAGTTACAACCCTTATTGTAACTTTGTTGAAGCTTATAGCTGCTGTCATCTTTATGTTATTTCCGTCCTTTTTTATGTAAAGAGCCGAAGATTTATTTATTCCGTAATGGTGTCCTACAGCTATGAAACTTGTCTTTATCATGTCTAGAAGTCCAACTTTTTGTGCGATAAGTTAGCATCTACTTCAGCCTTTTGGATATTTCCGCAGGTGCCTTTGACGGTGCAGGGATTTGTAGAGAGAAAACTTGCAAACATACTTCAGAGTCACACTGCTTGATTTATGTTAATTTTAGCAAGCTGAACGCATTTTGTACTGTACAGGAGACGGCACGGAGGAGATGGTCTACAGCCAATCAGGACACAGAACACAATATGCTAATCAGGACGTAGAACACAATGCGCTGTAAAAAAAGTGTCTAATTATACAGAGAAAATCTGCAAAGCTGTGAAAGGTGAACCGCGAGAGACCACTGTATTTCTCAAATTGCTCATTTCTGTGCACACATTCCCCTTGTTACTGTGCGCTGTGTATTTTTCAGACAGGTGAGTGATGTACCTTATAATCTGGAAGTTTATTCATAGTCTGCCACTGTTCTTCTGTTGGCGTTCCCAGCAATGTGGCAGAATGTTAAAGTTAATCACACAGGTTATTATTATAAAAACTACCACCACTCACCCTTTATTAATCTGCCTACTTTTAGCAACAAGCTTGGCAACTTAATTATATTACTTGGCAGAGGAATTATGAAGAAAATGCTAATTTAACCCAAAAGTGAGAACAGTTGCCTTGGTAACTAACTGAAATGTATTGCATTTGAATCACTTAAAATAAATAAACAATTTATTATTATTATTATTATTATTAAGTTGAATAGTAGAAACCTGAGATATTAACTTGAGGTATTATATATATATATATTTTTTTATTAATATATATATATATATATATATATATATATATATATATATATATATATATATATATATATTAATAAATATAATATATATACATATATATATATAACATATATATATATATATATATATATATATATATATATATATATATATATATATAATATTATATATATTATATATAATATATATAATATATATTATATATATAATATATATATAAATTGAATATTAAGGAAAAGTCCATTTATTTTAATAATTTGTTTCATAAAGTGAAACTTGTGTGTTATTAGTTTACTGTTTCATACAATTTCATGTCAACAGAAATAAAACATGACTTATTTCCCCCTTGTTCATATATACACAAAGAAAAGCCCACAATGAAATTACTAAACATATAACAACCAAAAAAACTTTGTTAATAACAATTATAGATAAATAACAGTAGTACTGTTTTATCCATATTAATCTTAAAAGGATCATCTGGATGTAAAGGATATCGAAAGATCCTCTTTAGCTGATCGTCCACATCGTTACCAGGAAATAAAGGCCGTCCTGCATTTGCCAGTTCTACAAAAAAATTATAATAATACTTTATATACTATAGTTATTATCAATATTACAAGACAATAAAATAGTGTTTTGTTGTACCTGCAAATATACAGCCTGCAGACCACATGTCGATAGAGGTAGAGTAGAGTTTAGCACCAAACAGTACATCCGGAGGCCTGTACCACAACGTCACCACCTGAACAAAACCAACAAAAAGATTAAAACTGCTATAGTCTACACGAACCGGAAGTTACTGAGACTTTTATTAGAGTAATGCTGATGTACTTCTCTCTGAAACTGAATAATCATTAGGGGGCGGGGCTTCCTTATTTTGCATAATTTCCTCAAAGCCACTAAAAGTAAAAGGGGCGTGGTAAAGAATATTGTGGCTGAAGCCGTCAAACTGATGTCAACAGAAAAGGAGCCAATCCAAATGCAGAAACAATTGCTCAGACTTTGATTGAAGATTGAAGACCAAAACAAACTTATTTGTTTAACGAATTACTTACACTGATTAATTGTTCACCCAAAGAACAAGAAAGTGCGCTAGCAAAACAAACATTGTACATTTTGATTTCATGTAGACCTGGAAATAAAACCAACAATATAAAGAAAAGTGGCGTCTCTGACCTCAGCAGAATAACAGCGTACAGGGATCCCAAATGCTCTGGCCAAGCCGAAATCAGCCAACTTCAGTTCCCCGTTCTGAAGACAACACAAAAATACAGAATTAAAGAGAAGGCGCTTTTAGTAGCACAGCAGAAATAAAACAATTCCAACTTGATTATGGTGCCTTACACACTCAGTGCTGGGATTAAATAGTTACAAAGTTACTTTAACAGATTACTTATCATTTTAGGTAAATTAATTACAGTTTAACTATAAATATGGTACATTGAAAGTTAACCATTTCAATTTATTTAAAGGATAAGATGTAACTAATCTTATTTTCAAGAGGGTCCCATAAAGACATGACAAAAGACAAAAGCAAAACAAAAAAGGTACAATTACAAACACAGTTTACAGGTCTGTAAAATCGTCAATATCCAAATCCAGCTAACTCAGTGATCCACGTACGAAGAATGGACCCCCAGTCGGGACGGTGTATGTATATATAGTGTGTGTATATATAGTGTGTGTATTTACAATAGTCAACATTTGAAGGGGATCATCGGCTTTCAGCAAATTTGTCCAAAAAAGATTGAACATTCTTGTCTTGTCAATTAAAAATAAATGAAAAAATAAAAACTAAAAACTTTAAGATTTTTTTAAAATAAAGCTAAAAATGCTCCATTTGACTTAAAAGATTTGAGAGTTTAACTTACACTTTTTAAGCTTTGAGATTTTCTGAACCCAAGTAATCATATGTAGTCAAGTAATTAAATGACTTGAGTAATGAAGCAAAGTAATAAGAATATGAAGTAATTTAAATACAATTTTATTAATTTAATTTGTATTTTAAGGTCTTTTTTTAAGTAACTTGCGAAACACTTCCTACACGAATAGGCAACTTTGGTAGATATGAGCAAAATAATATTGTTATGGGAAAAAATATATAGTTTTGGACCTTTTGCCTTTTTCCTTAAAATATTAACAACAAAAAAACGGAGAGGCTTGAGTTTGTTTTTGGATGAGAGTAGAGAACATGCTTTTTTTTCTTGAAACACTTTAAAATAAGTCAGTGACATCATATTCGAGTTATGGAGACTTCCCAACCTTTGCACCCAGCTAACCTCTGCAGTTCTGGAAATCATAAAAAGACATTTTTTCACAGCCTTTTTTGCTCACGTTTACCAAAGTGTCAATATTATTTGAGAGCTCTATTTATAATCATATATAACACAAACCAATCGCATCTCATGACACAAAGCATGAATAATAAAGATGAGTGTCGAAGTGTTGAATCTTAGGGATGTTTTTTTTATTATTTACTCACTCTGTTGATGAGCAGGTTTTGTGGTTTAAGGTCACGGTGGAGAACATTTCTGCTGTGGCAGAAGGCAAGACCCTTCAACAACTGGTACATAAAAGACTGCGAGGACAAAAATAATAAATGCTGTATTATCTGATGCTTCAAATATTAAAAAAATCTCCCCTCTGATATGCAGTACATCCGGAAAGTATTCATAGTGCTTCACTTTTTCCACATTTTATGTTACAGACTTATTCCAAAGTGAGTTAATTTCCTCAAAATTCTACACACAATACCCCATATTGACAATGTGAAAAAAAGAGTTTTTGAAATTGTTGCAAATTTATAACAAATAAAAATTACATGTACAGAAGTATTCACAGCCTTTGCCATGAAGCTCTAAATTGAGCTCAGGTACATTCTGCTTCCACTGATCATTCTTGAGATGTTTCAGCAGCTTAAATGGAGTTCACCAGTGGTAAATTCAGTTGATTGGACATAATCTGAAAAGGCATACACCTGTCTATATAAGGTCCCAGGGTTGACAAATGTGCATGTCAAAGCACAAACCAAGCATGAAGACAAAGGAATTGTCTGTAGACCTCCGTGACAGGATTGTCTCGAGGCACAAGGCTGAGGAAGGTTACAGAAAGATTTCTGCTGCTTTGAACGTTCCAATGAGCACAGTGGCCTCCATCATATGTAGGTGGAAGATGTTTGAAACCACCAGGACTTCCTAGAGCTGGCCGGCCATCTAAGCTGAGTGATTGGGGGAGAAGGACCTTAGTCAGGAAGGTGATTAATAACCAAAATATCAATGGAGTGGCTTCACAACAACTCAGTGAATGTCCTTGAGTGGCCCAGCCAGACCCCAGATCTAAATCCTATTGAACATCTCTGGAGAGATCTGAAAATGGCTGTACAATGTCGTTTCCCATCCAACCTGATAGAGCTCGAGAGGTACTGCAAAGAGGAATGGGCAAAATTTCCCAAAGACAGGTGTGCCAAGCTTGTGGCATCATATTCAAAACGACTTGAGGCTGTAATTGCTGCCATCAACAAAGTATTGAGCAAAGGCTGTGAATACTGATGTACATGTGATTTTTCAGCATTTTTTTATTTTTAATAAATTTTAATAAATTAATTAATTTCCAAAAAATATTTTTTCACATTGTCATTATGGGGTATTGTCTGTAAAATTGAGGAAATAAATTAATTGAATCATGTTATGAATACTTTCCAGACGCACTGTATTACTTTAAGGGATTCATGTAATGTAATGTATTTTTATTTAATGCCATGCCAGCAAGCAAGGCTATTTTCACGACAAGAACCTTTCAATAATACATATACAATTACAAACAACAAACAAATGAATACATAAATGAATTCAGGGATTTATAGATTTAAAAAATAAATAAAATCAAACCTTGACAATCTCTGGATCCAAGTCACCATTACAGCTGTCAAAGTATTTCTTCAAATCCTGTTTAATAGACAAAAACAGATGTTACAAAAAGAAAAAATAAATGATGATAGTAATAAAAATAAAGCAGTTATGATGACGGTCTTACCTGATCACAGTATTCAAACACTAATGTGAGTTTCTTATCACTGTGAAGGACGTCATGTAACCTGCAGGAACAAATAGTGTAGTTTATGCAGCGTTTTTATTTCATTATTTATCAGGATTAAAATTTATTTTAAAATGCTTATTTTAAAAAAAGCAACTTAAAAGGTCAAATTCATACGCAACAAAAAAACTTGTGACATCCTTATTTATTTATATCAATAAGAAAATGATGTTCAAAACCGAAAATATTTTTAAAAGTCAATACAAACCATCTATCCCCATTTATTGATAACAATAAACATTTTTAAATAATTCCAATCAACACTCACTGGACACTTTAATAGGTACACCTTACTAGTACCGGGTTGGACCCGATTTTGCCTTCAGAACTGCCTTAATTTCATGGCATAGATTTAACAAAATACTGGAAATATTTCTCAGAGATTTTGGTCCATGCTGACATGATAGCATCGGCTGCACATCCATGATGCGAATCTCCCGTTCTATCACATTCCAAAAGGTGCTCTATTGGATAGAGTTCTGGTGACTGTGGGAGCCATTTGAGAACAGTGAACTCATTGTCATGTTCAAGAAACCAGTCGGAGTTGATTTGCGCTTTATGACATAAAGGGAATCAGAAGCCATCAGAAGATGTGTACACTGTGGTCATAAAGCAGGGGTGGGCAAACTTGATCCTGGAGGGCCGGTGTCCTGCATAGTTTAGCTCCAACACTAATCAAAAACACCTGAACATGCTAATCAGTGTCTTCATGATCCATAGAAATCTATAAGCAGGTGTGTTTGATTAGAGTTGGAGCTAAACTGTGCAGGACACTGGCCCTCCAGGACCGAGTTTGCCCACCCCGGTCATAAAGCGATGGACAATGGTCAGCAACAATACTCAGACTGTGGCTTGACAAGATGCTCAATTGGTACTAATGGGCTCAAAGTGTGCCAAGAAAATATCCCTCACATCATTACACCACCACCATCCTCCTGAGCTGTTGATACAAGGCAGAATAGATGCAGTTGAACAGGTGTCCCTAATAAAGTGGCCGATGAATGCAGATTAAAACCAATGGTGCCACATCCACAATAATATAATATTTACAATATTGGAAATATAATTGTCAGTTCAATGGACATCGTTAGTTCAAACGTACTATTAATAACAACAAAACAAACATACCTTACAATGTTTTTATGCTTCAGTTCTTTCAGGAGGCAAATTTCTCGTAAAGCTGAACTTGGTACGCCCTTTAGCAGAAAGGAGAATTATATTACTTTTATTATAACTACTTTTATTATCATTATTGTCATCCCAGCAGCAGCGTCGTCATCTTTACCTCATCATCATCATCCAGTCGGACTCGTTTGAGGGCCACAATTTCGTGTGTTTCTCTGTTTTTAGCCTTGAAAACGGTACCATATGTACCTGAAGACAGAGTACAACAGAATAAAACAAAAACAGTGCTTTAGTAGATAAATACTGCAAGGCTCAACAATAAGGACATGCCCGGTGGCCCAGGGCCAGCTTGAGAGACACTTGGGACAGTAGACCGGATCATTACTGGCCCGATTGGGACAGTGCTGCCTTGTCACTAACATTTGTCTGCGACTATGTAAATTACGAGCATTTTAAGTTTGTGCTTTTAGGTTTTTAAACACTACCTTCTCTGTGATGTCATAAACACCATATTGCTTTCCGGTTCCTCTTATCTGATTGACCATGATATTTTTTTTCTGTAACCTGGTAAAAATCAGTACAGCGAAGAAACGGCAACATCAAATAATAAGGCTAAAAGAAAATATCTGTTTCTAAAGTCTTGGAAGTAGACATTTACGTGTGACTAACGCGACAAAATAAAAATGAAGTGATGTTTTGCACAGTTTGAGCCAGTTTGACAAGTCGGCCACCTTTTGTTAACATTTTCTGTACTGCTCTTTTTGTTTGCATAACACTTTTATTAACATTTTTTTAAGTATTGAAATTCTAGATTCACAGACTTTATTTTTGACACATTATTTAAAATGTGGCAAAAAAATAGCTATTAACTCCCCTTTTTTTTGGTGGGGCCAGTGAAAATTTTGCCAGGGCGAGTAAAAATCTGAACCACTGGCCCGATCGGACCTGTAGAAAAAATCCATAGCGTTGAACCCTGTACTGCCATTTTGATTTGGTGTTAATTATGTAAAAAAAACTATAATTTGACGGTACACGTTAAATACACGTTAAATATTGGCGGTACACGTTATCGTCCCCATAGAACGCCCCAAACTCTCCTGTAATTTGATAAAAACTCATAAAAACTCATTTAAATTGAGTAGAAATTATGCTAAAGAATTATAAAAATAATTGTAATTTTCAACCTTGTGAACCATGTGGTATGTTACCCCTTTCATCAAATATCAGTGCAGACCAATCACTGTCGTTTTATGATTGATTGGTTAGTATTATTCGATTGAATGTGACTCATATTAACTCATATTTCTATTAGTAAATTTTTATTACACAACTCTCGACAAAATTAAAAATGTCCTTCTATGTATATAGATGACAAATATATGATCATAATAATAACCATATTTAACATTCATCACAGAAAAACTGTTAAATAAAAATAAAACAAATGCGTGGTTTAGGGGGATAAAGAACTGTGCAAATTATACATTGACGATCAGGAGGCTCAACTGCTTGTCAGTTGTCAGTTTGTGTAATACACGCTTCAGTAATTTATGCATGTTAATAATAATAATAATGTTAATATATTATGATTTACCGGTTAGCTTTAAAGCAGAAAGTAATCTAAATATTTTTAGCAGTGCTCTTAAAAAGTGGATAAAAACAAAACAGCAGTGTTTGCACAAATAGTCTACCGTTAGTTAGTTGGATCATGTCGCCTTTGCTTTTGCCTGCAGTAATTTTATGTAAAGAATTGTAATGTTATGTATGTTTTATTATATTTCTATTTTGTCAATTTTAAGCCTCCTGTGGACAGGTGTTGAGAATTAGCAAGTTTGCTAAAACACTTAAACAAATGCATTTGGTTGTCCAGTGTAATTGCAATGTCAATGTCAAATAAATAAATAAAAAATATTTTTAATTACATCTAGCTTATTGATAAAATGCATTTAAGCTTTCAGCGTTTTGAGGGATATTTAGTGTATTCTGATCGACAGTATTCTCTGATTAGCCGTTTCAGATGTTACTGAAGGTTAAACTAGAAACAATGCATCTAATTTGATTTTATTTTCAGGCTAAATATAGATACAAACATCTTTTTTATGAGAAAACAAAGTGTGGTGAACATGATGTCTATTGGTGCTCTAGATCTGCCGCTTTAAGACTTTCTTCTTAAATAGATGCAATTGATTGGCGCAATTACGCATTAACAATGGTTTGAACCATTATAGGGGTGGTCAAATCTATATTTATATTATCTATTATTTTAATTATTAACATTATTATTTAAAATACAGATTAGAGTGAAATATTTCTCAGTGTTAAAGAACTGATCCCCCTATACATCTTGTTTTGACCTTCTTCAGTGGTCAATTAGGGGGGTCTATCTCCCCAAACTTTCCTGTGATTCGCAACCTGATAAAAACTGTCATTTAAATTGTGTAGAAATTATGATAAAGAATTATTAAAATAATTGTAACTTTTAACCTTTTGAACTACGTGGTATATATTACCCTTCTCATCAAATATCAGTGCAGACCAATCACTGTCGTATATGATTGAATGGTTGGTTTTATTTAATTAAAATATTTGACCCATATTTATTCATATATTTCTATTGGTAACTTTTCATTACAGGACTCTTCACAAAAAAAATCTAAATATTGTTTTATGATGTAAATACAACTCAAAAGGAGAAAAGCCGATTTTAAGCCCTCGCGCGCCCCCTAGAGGAAAACACACTTTACGTTTCATCATGGCTACCAGCATTTGCTGAATCAAAGAAAACCCTGTTAATGTTGCTAAAATGAAATATCAATCAACGGGATAACAAATCATCACTTCACCAGTTCTATTTCTCTCAATAACAGCAATAATGTCATTTAGCAGGTGTGAAAGGTGTGCTGATTTATCCGATTCAAAGCCAGCTGCATCAAAATGAGCTCGATCTCCACAGATTAAGACTTTTAGGCTTCAGTACACAAGCACATAAAGGCACAAATGCTCTGCAGATTGACAGACGTTTGACGTTTTATGACAACAAACCTTCGTTATTGTTAGTGGTGTATAAATAAATCTCCAATTTATCGTTAGCTTCAGACATTCAGGCCAGACAGTGCTTTACTCACCCTCTCCTATCTTCTCCAGCTTCTCATACTTTTGCATGGTTTCAGCCAGTTATTAAAACGTCCTGGCTGCTCGTTTTTTCTACGAATTAATAAGCAGGGGTTTAATTGTACCGCTGATTAATGTCGTTTTTTATCAACAAGGGGCGTAGTACGCAACATGAAGAGAGCAGAGCTACAAGATGGCGACCCGCTGAGACGCGCTTCAAAATAAAAGTACCAGATCGGGTTTAGCTGCAGCCAATCATAAACTTCCGGTGAAAGCTTTATATGACTATTTTTAATGCCATACGGTTCCTTTTACAGCATATATGTTGCAATGTCATTAAAATACATTCATTTAAATAGACTTAAGCTTTCATTTAGTTGTTCAAGTGTAAAACAAGATAAGACTATGTAACCGCTAGCACAATCAGGATTAGCAGGTGAGCGCTGAAACTCAATTGAAAAATACTGAGGTAAAATAAACAGTTTTATTTAAAAGACATGGCAGAGGAAAATGGAATTGATTCAGTGCTTCTTGTCTGGTCTGAGACCCACTTTTTATCTCAACCAGGCAGTAAAAAAAAAAGATTTTTAAAGAAATCAGATAAAAAACGTGGCGATAGTTATAATGGAAAGACAGCTCACTGGAAGCCCTGGGGCTGGCTGGCTGGAAATAAAAGTCTGTGTGCAAATACTTCTGGTCGAAGTATTAAATCCTTTAAAATGTTCTTTTTACTTTCCGATAACACCCAAATTAATTTCATCTTTTATCATGATGTTATTTTCATAATCACGTCTCTTAAAACAAATGTTACAATAAAGTGTCAACATTTTTGACATTTACTCGCCTGTTTACAACACTGTGTCGCATAAGATCTAAAATTGTTAAAATGGTGGTATTCTGTTGTCTAAAAATGTATAATATTTCGAAAAACTAGACAAAAAATTTAGGAAGAAATGTCAATTAGTAAAAGAATATATGCTAATAAAACGTATCTAACCTATGCTCTTACTCAATGCTACAATAAATTAAATAAGTAAATACTTCAGTATTAAAATATTTAAATCTAAACCTCTAAATAACAAAAAAAAGAGAAATGTTAATTAGTAAAAATCGATGCTAAAGCTGATCAAATCTATGCTCTTCTTTATTGTTAATTTAATTTAAATAATTAAACACGTTAGTATAACAATATCAACAGTAATTAAAAAAAGCATTCTAAATAAAATATTTAATATCTCTAATTACTTGTGTGTAATTTAAAAATGGAAATGGTAACCAATGTGAATGCAGAAGAATATATTTAATTTTATTATACCTTAATTTTCAAGGAAAACAAGATTATCAACACAATGATATTAACAGATACATTTTTCAAAATAAAATGTACATCTCATCTCACTAAAATCTTTTCATTTAAAAAAGAAAAGGTTCAAATACTTTCAGTCTGGAGTTTAGGGAAATAAAAACACTATTTAAAAACTGTTTACCAACACGGATTTTACAATGATGATAAAACTAAACACACAGAACTTTCTTTTTAAAAAATTCAATATGCTACAATATGACAGAGCACCAAATGAATTTCTGTGTTCAAAATAACTTGTAGTGACATATACTAAGTACAGTATTTTATTTATGTCCATTAGATCGTTGTCTCTTTATGAGTTCTGCATACAATCCTCCTTTGCTCAGTAATTCCAGATGTGTTCCAGCCTTTAAAAACACAAAAACAATTAAAAATTCAGCTTTAAAATCACAGAAATAAAAAAAAAATTTAAACTACTTTCAATCAGAAAACTGATATTTTATATTGCAATAACATTTCACAATTTTTTACCTCTATTTTACTGTGTAATTAGCTTATTTTAAAACATTTAAAAAATTGTAGTGATTCCAAAATTGTTATACCATGTTTTCGGACATGCTCAGAAGCTCACAATGCAAACCAATGCAAATCACCACAGAAAAAGCTGACTATTTTATAGTAGTGCTTTTTGAAAAACAGGTTACAAACGCAAAGTATTCAGCTTAATGTGACATTTGAAGGCTTAACAAGGTTAAATGGTTTAATTAGGCAATTTAGGGTAATTAGGTAAGTCATTGTATAACGATGCTTTGTTCTGTAGACTATCAAAAAAAAAACTGCTTAAGGGGGCTAATAATAAAATCATATCTTAAAATGATTTTTAAAAATAATAAAAACTGCATTTATTCTAGCCAAAATAAAACAAATAAGACTTTCTCCAGAAAAAAAAAACATTATATCTAATACTGTGAAAAATGTAATGCTCTGTTAAACATAATTTGGGAAATATTTGAAAAGAAATAAAAATCATAATTTTCACTGTATATGATACAATAAACCTATAGAAAGCAATTTGATTCAGGTTCCACAAATTCCGAGAATACATTGCTTTGTAACCACACATTCCCTTTGTCTATTAGTAGAGTGTTTCCTGACCTCAACGATGCGTCCGTTGCTCATGACGCAGATGAGATCGGCTGCTTGTATAGTGCTGAGCCGGTGGGCGATGATCAGAACAGTGCGTCCTGTCGTGGCTCTGTCCAACGCCTCCTGAACCACACGCTCAGACTCTGCGTCCAGCGCACTCGTGGCCTCGTCCAGGATTAAAATGCTGGGGTTTTTGACCAGTGCTCGTGCGATCGCTATCCGCTGCTTCTGCCCTCCTGATAGAGTCACTCCACGCTCACCTGGAAAGATGACCACGTTTGAAGGAAAAACATGTTGAAATTAACACTTTTTTTCATAAAATAGGCTCATTTGACAGCTCCCCTAGAGTTAAACAGCTGAGTTTTATCATTTTTTAATCAATTCAGCCATTCTCTATTCTCTGGGGTTTTAGCTTAACTTAGCATAGATCATTAAATTGGATTAGACCATTAGCATCTCACTCCAAATAAGAAAAAAGACAAATGGATGGATGGATTGATAGAAAATAATAGACGGATGGACAGACTGACCGATGGACAGATGAATAGATAGACAGACAGACAGACAAAGAGAGAGATAGATAGACAGACAGACAGCCAGACAGACAAAGAGAGAGAAAGATAGACAAACATACAGACTGACTGACAAATAACCAGACACACAGGACATGACAGACAGACAGACAGACAGACAGACTGACAAATAACCAGACACACAGGACATGATAGACAGACAGACAGACAGACAGACGGATGGATAGAAGGATGAATAGAACAAGGGACAGTTGGAACAATATATGGATGGATAGAATAATAGATGGATGGAAAGAATGATGAACAGAACAATAGACAGATGGATAGACAGAACAACAGATGGATGGACAGATCAATAGATAGATGAATGAATGGATTTGCTGTCGTACCATGGCACCAATGATATTATGCAGCACTGTTACCTAGTTGAGGATTATTTTCAGACACTGTGTAATATCATTGCACCTGCTGCAGACATGGTACAACATTTTTGGGTGAACTGTCCCTTTAAGAAAAAAAAAAAAGTTATGATAATCTTTTCATTTCCTGATTTTTCTTTTACAGTGCTTACCAACCACTGTGTTATATCCGTCTGCGAATCCTGTGATGAAATTATGAGCATTGGCTTGTTTTGCGGCAGACACCACCTCAGCGTCTGTGGCACTGGGCTTTCCAAACCTGATATTCTCCATCACTGAGGTACCAAACAGTACAGGCTCCTGCAATCAAGACAACACAGAATCACAATATTCATGGTATATTTCACACACATGCATAACAGAGATGATGAAATATTAATTGAGATTCAATTGAGAGAGAGAGAGAGACAGAGTATATAGAGTAGAAATAGAGAAGTATATTTACCTGACTGATAAACCCGATAACATGTCCTCTTAACCAGGACGGGTCCAGTGTTCTGATGTCCAGCCCATCCAGCATCACCACTCCACTGCTGGGGTCATAAAAGCGCTCCAGTAAAGCGGCCACTGTGGACTTACCTGGATACATAGAGGGAAGAAGTTACTAATATGATCATACGTCTAATGTTATATTTATTTGTGATTGGTTGTGTGACAGTAGACAGATAGATAAAACAAAAAAATAAATAAAAGAATGATGGATGGACGGAATAAGAGTATATAAAACAGAAATAAAATAAAAAGATATTTTACAACATCAAATCAAAAAATAAAAGAGAACGATAGAGTGAGAGACAGACAGACAGACAGACAGACAGACAGACAGACAGACAGACAGACAGACAGACAGACAGACAGACAGACAGACAGACAGACAGACAGACAGACAGACAGACAGACAGACAGACAGACAGACAGACAGACAGACAGACAGACAGACAGACAGACAGACAGACAGACAGACAGACAGACAGACAGACAGACAGACAGACAGACAGACAGACAGACAGACAGACAGACAGACAGATAGATAGATAGATAGATAGATAGATAGATAGATAGATAGATAGATAGATAGATAGATAGATAGATAGATAGATAGATAGTCAACTGATGATGGATGGTTGCATTGGCGCCGCTGGCTGATACAGGCCACATGAGAAGTTTGTTTGTTGTGGATGAAAGTGAAGAGCGGGGGTTAGGGGTTTGGGGTCACGAACAAAAGTGAAGAGTGAGGGGGGTGTTGGTGTTGATATAGATAGATGAATAGATAGACAGAGAGACAGACACATTTGATATTTTACAATAACATTAGATCAAAAAATAAACTGATATAATGATAGATAGACAGAACAATAGATAGAATGATGAAATAGATAGAAAAATAGATAGATGGAGAGATGGACGAACAGACAAACAGATGAATAGATGGACGATAGAATGTGATGGATGGATGGATAGATGGATGTATAGAATGTGATGAATGGATGGATAGATGGATGTACAGAATGTGACGGATGGATAGATGGATGGAACAAGATAGCGATAGATAGTCAGACAGACAGACATATGGATAGACAGATGGAAAAACGGATGGATGGATTGATAAATGGATGAATAGAATGTTATAGATGGATGGAAAGATGGATGAACGAATAGAATGTGATAGATGGATGAAAGGATGGATGAACGGATGAATGGATGGATAGATAGATAGATAGACAGATAGATAGAGACAGATAGATACAGAAGAACGGACAAATAGATAATTAGATGGATGGATAGAATGTGATGGATGGATGGAACAAGATAGCGATAGTCAGATAGACAGACATATGGACGGACAGATGGAAAAACGGATGGATGGATTGATAAATGGATGAATAGAATGTTATGGATGGATGGATGGATGGATGGATGGATGGATGGATGGATGGATGGATGGATGGATGGATAGATAGATAGATAGATAGATAGATAGATAGATAGATAGATAGATAGATAGATAGATAGATAGATAGATAGAGAGACAGACAGACAACCTCCTCCTGACTCTCCAACAATAGCCACAGTTTTGCAGGGAGGCAGAGTCAAGCTGAAGTGTTTGAGGATCTGGTTTCCTGGTCTTGTTGGGTAACTGAGGAGCAAGCAGAAATAAACATCACATAACCCAGAATCAGCGTTTTAGAGCAAACACAGCTCTGTTTGCAGAGACAAATACCTGAAGCTGATGTTCATAAAGTCAACTCTGCCCATCAGAGAGTCCAGAGGGATCCGTCCTCCTCCAGTGAGCGGAACAGAGGGGTCCAGAGCCAAATACTCAAACACTCGAGCCCCGGCACTCATCCCACGAACCATCTGACACCAGAAAACACCAAACATCAGGTTATACTGAATACAGATTGATGACAGTATTTACAGTTTATCAATCAATTAGGGTTTAAGTCTAGATGGGATACAGCTGCGGATACGCACAATATAGCATCATTTCTGTGACACTGTACAACAATAATTGATATTTTTACATTACTGTGATGGTTGGGTTTAGGGTTGGGTAGACGTTAATAAAATACAATTTATTAGGTAATTTAATAAATACTATAAATAATACTCTGTATAATTACTGTTTTTACATTACTGTGAGGGTTGGGGTGGGGTAGACGTTAATAAATTACAATTTCTTAGATAATTTAATAAATAACATAAATAATACTCTGTAAAATGACTGTATTTTTTTTAATCAATCATTTTTTGCCGGTTTTTCACCTTTATTGGACAGGAAAGTAGAGAGTATTGACAGGAAAGCGTGGGAAGCAGAGAAAGGGGAAGGATCAGCATAGGACTGCGAGGCGGGAATCGAACTCGGGTCGCCGTGAGCACCAGAGTGATTGTGTCGACACACTAACCACTACACCACTGGCGCCGACATAATTACTTTTTTTACATTACTGTGATAGGGTTGGGTTAGGGTAAGGGTTAGACGTTAATACAATACAATTAATGGGTAATTTAATAAAAATATAAATAATTCTTGTTAACTTCCGACTGCAACAGTATCCTTATCTAGCAACAACTCAGTTTAAGGACTATTTTTATATTTTCGGGTTTCTCAGCAGCAGAAGTCGTCATAGTTGGTAAACTTAGAGTGCAGTGAATGTGAGATGACAAGAAATAGATTTTTTACAATCCTATTCGCTCAAATAACAATGTTATCACGACTTTCCGAAAAGGAAAAAATAAGCCAGGAGAGAGAAAAAGCAGAGAACACTTTGCATAAGTGATAATTGTTTAACAATTTGATGCAAAAATTATGTAATGCAGAGTATAGCTTTACAAATATACAAGCTTTTAAATATTAATCTATATAATACTAATCTAAATATTAAAAACTTTTAAGGAATATATATATATATATATATATATATATATATATATATATATATATATATATATATATATATATATATATATATATATATATATATATATATATATATATATATATATATATAAAAAATTGAAGTCAAAATTATTAGCCCCCCTGAATTATTAGCCCCCTAATTTCTATTAAACGGAGAGAAGACTTTTTCAACACATTTCTAAACATAATAGTTTTAATGACTCATTTCTAATAACTGATTTATTTTATCTTTGCCATGATGATAAATAATAAAAAGTAAATAATATTTGACTATATATATTTTTTAAGACACTTCTATACAGCTTAAAGTGGCATTTAAAGGCTTAACTAGGTTAGTTAGGTTAACTAGGCAGGTTAGAATAATTAGGAAAGTTATTAAATAAAGATGGTTTGTTCTGTAGACTACTGAAAAAAATATAGAGCTGAAAGGGGCTAATATTATTGACCTTAAAATGGTGTTTAAAAAAATTGAAAACTGCTTTTATTCTAGCCGAAATAAAACAAATAAGACTTTCTTCAGAAGAAAAAATATTTTCAGACATACTGTGAAAATTTCCTTGCTCTGTTAAACATCATTTGGGAAATATTTAAAAAATAAAATAAAATCAAAGGGGGGTTAATAATTCTGACTTCAACTGTTTATGGTATAATAACATTTCTACAAATTTTCAAAGAAAAACAATGTCATTCAGAACTTCTTTATTTTTCAGAAAACATCAATTGGTCAGAATAACTGATAACCAAATATCGTTTTTATAAAACACTGCTACTGCATCTAAATATTTATATATTGCTCTAAACATTTTACATTTTATTTTAAATGTGTTCACAGAATAAAACAAAAATTTTACACAAACACATCAATATAAATCTGGAGACACTGAGAATATTTAAGTGGTATTCATATTATGGACATACATAAGGGGAAAAATGCTTCACTCACCTGTCCAAACAGAATTGAAATGCTGGCAAGAGATCTAGAGAGGAAAATGTGAAGTGATTCTATTACTTATCATGTTTTCAGCAAGACTTTTCTGCAGGTTCAGTAGGATGTTTATGCAGGAAAATGTTTCAATTAAAGGGATAGTTCACCCAAAAATAAAAATTCCGTCACTATTTACTCTCTCTCTCTTTCTCTCTACGAGTTTCTTTCTTCTATTAAACACAAAAGAAGATATTTTGAATAATGCTGAAAACCTGTAACCACTGACTTCAATAGTATGTCCTTTTTCTACCACGGAAATCAATGGTTACAGGTTTCCAACATTCTTCAAAATATCTTCTTTTGTGTTAAACAGAAGAAAGAAACTCATTAAAGTTTGACCACCAAATTAAAGTGCATTTTATTTTTTGGGTGAGCTATCTCTTTAAGTTTCCTCATTTCATTCTCACCTCTGCACTGTTTGCGAGGCGACCAAAAATGACATCAGATCGCCAGGTGACAGGTCATCACGGGCCATCAAAGACCCACCGGCAAAAATGGTGCCCAGAACAATACCTGTTGCAGAACAAAATAAAGTACATAACAAAAGGATAAGCACACAAAGTAAACATTGTTGAGTGTGATGTCATGCAAAGCGGCTACCGAGTCCAAGCGCTCTATTAAACTGTATGGGGAGGCTCATCAAATGGTAATAATAAACGTTTATAAAGTGCTGTAATACTTTCGAAAATCACAATCGCAATATACAGCAGGGAAAATAAGTATTGAACACGTCATGGATTTCCTGGGAATAACATTTCTAAACGAGCTGTGGACTTGAAATTAAATCAGATTGTGGTAAAAATACAAACATAAAATAAAACAAAAAATCTTGATGGTTCTGCGGGTCTCGTCTATCAAAACTGTAAATCTTTATTTTGTATTTTCTATTGGATTCAAGTCAGGTGAATGGCTGGGCCATTCTATAGCTTGATTTTCTTTCTCTGAAAGCATTTGAGAGCTTCCTTGGCTGTGTTTTGGATCATTGTCTTGCTGAAATGTCCACCCTGGTTTCATCTTCATCCTCCTGCTAATGTAGATGTTGGACTGAAGCAGCTAATATTTATTTACAATGATGAAGGGCAGAAGACTGCTGAAGAACTACTGACAGATTTCAGCTGCTGTCTGGGCTTTCCCCGCCTTTCTACACCTTCCTTCATGTGTTCAATACTTTTCCCTGCATCATTTAATTTTATTACAGACAACTCCATTTGTAAACTAATTAGGTTTGCTTTCTTTTCACTTATGGATTTCTTTGGTTGTTGTCAACATCCACAGAAAAATTTCAAGTCAACGACACCTTAAGAAATATGTTTGAGAAAAATGATGACGTGTTCAAAACTGATTTTCCCCAGTGTATAGATCAATGCGTAATATCAGATGGCCAGAAAGTGATAAATTTTTTATTAATTGTTAAAATATTGGAGTCTGTAATGCAGTATGTCCAGTGACTTGTACACCATGACTTTATCTAAAATCCACTTTAATGTGTGATACAATAGGTCTTAAAAGTGGATATAAACAAATATTTTTAATTCAAATGAGTCGAGGCTTGGACCCGTATTTCCATATGTCACGACTTAACTTAAATGTAAATCAGTAAAATTGCATCATTACTCACAGTTGAGGACAATATTAGACAAGCCCTGAAATACAGCAATGCCTGTGCCCAGTGTTTCATTCATGGCAGCTGATTTCTGGACCTCAGCAGCATACATCCTGAGGGAGGAGGAGGAGGACAGCAGAACTGTTAAGCATGAATGTTCTGATTATTTTTAATTTCCAGAAAATATCATCATCTTTTGTATGTTTAGTTTGATGCACCAAATTATTTTTTTAATTTTAATTTAAAGTTTGGTTCAAATTGATTGCATTTGATGCATTTTTAGTAACAAAAGCTGTTTTTTTTTTTGGTACTCTAAAGCAGATATTTCCCTCAAAGTCAACACACACAAAAAAAAATGTCCTCTTACTCTAGTTCTCGGTCCTCCATAGCAAACGCTCTCACTGTCCGCACGTTACCAAGAGCCTCATCGGCCACTCCTGTAGCTTTAGCAACCTGTAAGAGAAAAAAGAAAGACACTTTTCGTACAAATAGGAATAAAAGTAGTGTCTTTTCTCAGGGTTTGTTACCTGCTCCTGTGCTTTCCTGGAGAGTTTACGAAGAAAAGAGCCGATGAGAGCTCCAGCCCCAACCAGACATGGCAGAACCACCACAGTCAGACCAGTGAGTTTGGGAGAGATGAAGTACAGCGAGACAAAACAGCCCACTGTCTGTGTGGCACTGCGCAAACCCTGAAAAACAGCATTAAAGGTGCTGTATGTAAGTATTTGACTCTTCCAAAGCATGTAAATGCCATAATATGTGTGCAGATATTTAAGAAACATGCTAAGAAAACATTGTTGAAGTCAGATATTCTGCTTTGAAAATGAGTTTTCCATGCCGGAACACTGTTTGTTTTGGTTCTTTTAGACTGCCCAATGCCAGTTTAGCCAATTATATTTCAGCACCCCGGGTTGCCTTGGTGGAAAACAGCATATTTTATTCATGTAGTCAGTCAGAAAGGCTCTAAAAACATGTGTCTGAGACCGAAATGCGACCTCTGGTGGACAATAGCAGACTCCAAAATGAGATGCAGATTCAGAGTTCCACATGAGGCTATTAATTAGCAAATAATACAAATATTGCGAATATAAACATTGGGTAAGCACATTACATTGTAACCCCGAGTCCAAACAACACGCTAATAGAGGAAATTTACAGTGATAAGCAATTTGGCTGTTTCCACCAGACGAAACAACAGAAATTTAAATACAGCCATTCAGAAGCACAGAAAATGGTAAGGTTTATAATCTAATTAATACATATTAAACCTCTTTAACATTGAATATAGATGCTGAATCACTGATATGTGTTGGCTAGAACGCAGTCACAGTTTTAAAGTTCAATTTCACACAGTTTATTTTATTTTTTATTTTCAAGATCTGAGGTGAACTATCTGCTGCTGCTTTCAGTATATGGCAATAAATGACATGTAAAATGTCATACAAATTCACATTATTTGCATTTAGCACTGAATAAAGCACATGAGGTGTTCCTGAGGTAAACTGTCAGTTTTTTTTGTTGTTCAGCAGCAAGAAATAGAAGCCGTTTCTAATACTTAAATTTCAGGTGTTGGTTAGAACAAAATCTTTTTTTTAATATGCAAAATATTCCTTCTATCGTGTGTCGTTGCTTTATTTACGTAGAACACAACTTAAATCAGCCCTAAATAGGCTCGATAGTCAGGCACACTGTTGGTCCTCAATCGAGAGGGTGCTCGCTGCAGAGCCATTTGAGGAGAGCTGAGCTCCAGCGAGGGGGAGCATGAGCTGTCACTCCTCCTCCTGTAAGCTGTTTTAATGCGTACAGCAACCCCACCCCTAACCCTACCCCCAGTGACATCTCTCGTAGAAGAAGTGCAAAAAAGGTGGAGCTCAAGCTTAAGCTCCCCCTCGCTGGAGCTCAGCTCTCCTCAAATGGCTCTGCAGCGAGCACCACTTGCCTCAATCTGGCAACCTGTGCTTGCGTTTGTTTTGATCCAGGAGTGCAATACCAAGTTCAACCACTGGGAGTCAGACTACCATACTGCACCTTTAAGGTCAAGATTAATCCCATTAGAGCCATTTATTCTAGCGTGTGGTGCTTCACAAGTACAGTTGACAGCAAAATGATAAGCCCCACTGTGCAACATTTATTCTTTCTCAAATATTTATCAGATTAAGAAGAATTTCAAAGTATTTCAAAGTCTTATTTGTTTTATTTCAGCTAGAACTAGCTCTTTAAATGAGTAAGCTTTTCCTTCTTGATTAATCAAAGGGGTTTCCTATTTGTGTAAGAAAGTCAGCAGCTTCTGGCACTTGGAGAATTAAAAAAACACATGCATGTACAGGCAACACAAAATTAATACTTCTTGGCTCCTGATGATAAGTTGAAGTCATGGAAAATTAATTAGGCTGTGGATTAATGTTTTAAATAATGTTCAGTTTCTTCCACATAGGATTTTGCTTCACAAAACCTCAGTTTATTGTCAGGAGTTATTGGTATTCATTTAGTTTTGCCTTTCTTGACTCTCAAAGTGATGTTAGTTTTCATTTTATGTATCACTAACGACCACAATTTGAGCTAAAAGCCTTTTATTGTCTACTGAAGAAAAAACTTCATCACATTAATAGTGATGAAAAACATATATATGTCATACACACATACGCATAGCCACACAACAAAGCATGCAAACTGATGCCTGAAATGTCTTACCTGAGAAATAACCAGCTTAAAAGAAGATTTAAACTCCTGGATGTCCGATGTCAAGCGATTGACCAGCTGACCAGTCTTGTTTGCATCAAAAAATGCTATGTCTTGTCTGTAGAGGGACATTTAGTCCGACAATTAGCCAAAATATCAGGATTTGTGACATGCTCTTTAACAAATGTAGCTTTTATTTCCTAAAAATAGTAGTACAAACCGAAGTAAGGATGTGAAGAGAGTCGTCCTCATGTCTGCAGCCACTCTTTCTCCAACTCTAGACAGAAGAATGATGTAGCCACTGGTCAACAGACCCTGAAAGATGAAAATATAAAATATAAAAAGCTTTTATATATATTTATATATATATATATATATATATATATATATATATATATATATATATATATATATATATATATATATATATATATATATATATATATATATATATATATATATATATATATATATATATATATATATATATATTTTTTTTTTTTTTTTTTAAACATTCAGGGTGAGTAATTTTTTTTCAAGTGTATGAAAGACACTATGTTAACAAAGGCTGAATTTACTTGATTAAAATACATATAAACAGTGATGTAGTGAAATCCCTCTTTTTATTTGACATATGCGTAAGAGGCTAAATTATCATATGCAATTGTTTTCTATGACAAAACATGTCTTTTTGACTCAAGAAGGCCCATACTGACTCCAAAGGCAGATACTGATAAGATCAGGGTATGTGGACTTGAGGTTTTACGATAAGGTCACATGTTGATTGGTCAGTTTGAAAGGGCCTACTCACACTATGCCATCCGTACCGTGCCCAGGCCCGTTTCCCAGATCGTTTAAGAAGTGTGAGTGCGCTGAATCGGGCTCAAGCACGGTTCACTTGGCCGGCCCTGACCCGGTTGGAGGGTGTGCCTGAGCGCGATTCACTTGGGCTTTGGCACGGTACGCTTGTGTGTGAGTGCAAAACGCGCCAAAGCCCGAAACTGAAAGCAAGACGTGACTTTTAAGGGGCTGGATTTATTAATCATTCTTACTCTTCAGTGAACGCAAACTGCCATAGTTTGTTACTGGATAACAAATGACTGAAACGATATAACTAGAGAAATCTCCACTGTGCTGCTGAGTGAGAAAGCGCTTCTCACTGAACAGCACAGCAGCGATGACGTAAGCGTGCCGAGGCCCGTTTGTGGTGTGAGTGCGGGCCGTCGAGGGAGACAAGCGTGCTTTGGCCCGGTTCGAGGCAACTGTACCTAGTGTGAGTACGGCCTAAGTCTCATGGTCAAGAAAGATACAAAATAGGTGTAAAACTGCTCGGTTTCTTTTTCCTGGCCTCTTTTCCATCTCTGCGCTTTCCTGCTCTGCTCCTCTCCTCCTCTGGAGCCTTTCTTCTCCAACTCTACTGCAATCAGGCTATCTTCTGAGCCTGCGCTCTTTGTCTCTCTCTCCCTCCCCCGTGTCTCTTCTTCTACCTCTAGTAACTTTCATTTTACATTTAAGCGGGTACAATTTATATCATATGTTTTACCATTTCATATTTTATCATTTTATACAGTTATTTTGTAATTCAGTTGTAACCATAGAGAATTATTGTCATTAAATCATCTCATTTTCAAGCATTTGTGAATTACTTTTGATTTAATATCAACATTTATTTGTTCCATATTGCAATACAATACAATCACATAATATCAATGCTCTCCCACATTTTTAATTATTACTGCCCTTATTTCTGTTTTTGATTGCAGTAGACTGGTGTGATTAGAATGTACAGTTTTTTGCCGTCATACTGATTACTTTTTAATCACTCGGCAGAACTAGTCCGAAAGGCTGTGGTTAAAACCCATTCCTACATAAGTGTTTTTGATTTAAATGCATTTTTGCAAATGTCATTTATTCCTGTGATTGCAGAATTTTCAGCATTATTACTACTCAAGTCTTCAGTGTTTTATAATAATTCAGTACATTTTATGCAGGGTGATTCATACAATGTCAGTCAATTGGCTATTGGTTTGTTTGTATGCGTTTATTTTTATTATTATTATTTTTGTAACTTTTTTTAAGGTTATCAAAATAATTATACAATGTGCTTTTACAGACATAGTCAAAGGCAAGTTTTACAAAAAATGTGCAATAGGTTGTAGAAATTATAGTAATCCTTAATAAGCCAACAGATAGTTGGAGGCAAGGGGAGAAAAAAATAAATAAAAAAATAACGGGAAACATCATACCATCTACAGTACTAATATTGGCGACCAATAGTCACATAGTCTCTGGAAAGGCACTACAAACTACACTGCAAAAATGCTTTTCTTGCTTAGATTGTTTGTTTCTAGTCTAAATATCTAAAATTTCTTATATCAAGAAGCATATTCTAGACAAGCAAAACATATTGTCTTGTTTTGAGAAATAATATGCCAATATAAAGTTTTATATTGAAATATTGAGTTTTCCCCTAAAACAAGCAAAATAATCTGCCAATTGGGTAAGCAAATTAATCTTGTTTTTTCTTTTGACGCACGATTATTTTGCTTACCCCATTGGTAGGTTATTTAGCTTGTTTTAAGGAAAAACTCACTTAATATTGGCATATTATTTCTCAAAACAAGACAATATGTTTAGCTTGTCTTGAAAATTCTTCTTGATTTAGGAATTTTTAGATATTTGGACTAGAAACAAGACAAAAAAAAATCTAAAGTAAAAAAAGCATTTTTTTGCAGTGTAAATATACATTTTCCTCATCACAGCACATTCCTATAATATAGACATGTCATTTGAAAAAAAGAACATTAGAACAGAACAAAATAAAAAAAAACAACAACAACAAAGTAACAAACAAACAATAAAAGACCATTCCCTGAGCCTCCGACAACCCTCCTCCACACACACACACAAAAAAAAAAACCTAATTGACACACAAAACCATTTCTCTCACATGTGAGGGCAGGTGATCTATAAAACGAGACCATATATTTTGAAAGCTCTGTATGTTGTCATTAAGCACAGCTGCAAGCCTCTCGTGGGGCAAAACTGCAAAAATCTCCCTGTACCATTGTTTTACAGTGGGGGGAGTGTTTTTTTTATCCATCTAATAAGGATGCATTTTCTTGCCACAAGTAGCAGTTTATCTAACAATTTATAACCTTTTGTGTCAAAGGGTCAATGACATTGCTTGTGTTTTAGAAGGGAGTCCTAAAAGAAAAAGACAGAGATCTTCTTTTTCATTTGATCTTACAAATTGTGCTGATTTCATACGCAGAAGTTCCAGAAGCTTGAAATGAGTCTGCACTTCCAGAAGCAATGAAAGTATGTCCCAAGCTCAGTATGACACTTAACACAAAGAGCTGCAAAGAGCTGGTATAGAGGGATCCATTTTATTCAATAAAACGGGCGTTAAATGCAGCCTATGTAAAATCTTATATTGAGTCTCTCTAAGTCGATTACAAATTAAAGTGGATCTAATACGCCTCAAATCCTCTTGCCAGTTGTCATCTATATAAATATTACACAGGTCTTCCACCCATTTATTGGCCACAGTGTTCATAAGTCCAGAGATATTGGAGTATAGAAAAGAATAAAATTTAGATGTAAAATGAACAGCATTTTTAGTGTTAGCAAGAAAACTTTCCAAACTATTAAGTGCTGATGTATCTGGTAATTGTTTTTGTTGTATGTGTTTATTTTTAATCTATATAAAAAAAAATAATAATTAGCCTCTTTCACACATACAGACCTTTTCAGAAAATTACCAGCAATATTTCAGAAAGGTATGTAAGTGTGAACAGGCCCTTTTTGAAAATACAGGTAAATTCGTTCCGGCAATTTTCCGGAAAGAGAAGTTGTAACATTACCGGTAATTTGCCGGAATGCTGCGCTGTGTGAACGCAGGAGGAAGACTGCTGGAAAGAGCGCGTCCACATTTAGAACTCGCTGATGTGAGACGTCTACTTTAGCCAATCAGAACATTCGGGTGCATTCACATCCGCAATGTTTATGAAAATAAATTGAATATTTTTCAAGACACATTTAGCTGCTAGATGTTAGTCAGACAACGTTTATATGTCCTTCTTAATGCCAAAAAATTATCGATAAAATGCTTATAATAAGTCTCTGTTTGTTTACCTTCAAGCTCTGCTTCAGTTGCTTGACGCATGTGCACGTGAAGTGCTTCGGTGAGCGCTAGCACACACACACGTACATCTCAACATGTGAAAGTGTTCCTCCACATGTTATCATCAAAGTTGTTCACAATACTTATACTTCACGCTTCTGCCTTTGGGTGTCTCTGGGATAAAGCAGCTGCATGAATAGTAAAGCTTAAAATAAATAAAAGCGAAGCCATCAACAAAAACCTGACCCCCTTCTATGTTTACAAATACAATCACAGCCATTAAAATGTCATTTCTGGTTAATGTATTTCGGAATGGATGTGTGAATGATCCTTTCTGGAAAAATTCCGGAACGTCCGTGTCTGTGTGTACAGAGCTTTTATGAATTTACAGGTAAAGTCGTACTGGAAATTTTCAGAAAGGGGCTATTTTTTGAAAGGGGCTATAGACAGCCACTACATTAATCATGAATCAACCAAAAATCAATGAAAAACTAAATAATTTTGGAGTGAAATATCCCTTTAGCAAAACATAGTATTGTTATCATCATCAACATTGAAACCAGTGCTGCTTAATATATTTAAAGGGCAGCTATGATGAAAATCAACTGTTGTAAGCTGTTTGGACAGAACTGTCTGTAGATATAGTGTGGCCACAGTCATATTGGAGTGATATAAACCCAACAAGTCTCTTCCTGATGTTAAAATATGATCCATATCCCAGTGATTTTGAGGCCCACTGCAACGTGATGTAGGACTGTGGTTTTCCCGGCCCACCGAATTGATTAACAGGGGCCATGTTTCTATAATAACATGAATACACATGTCTAAAGAACTTTTTTGCAAATAAACTGGGATTAAAATATTTGTTACAACTCTCTGCTAGTTTTAAAAGTTTAAAAACGGACGCACCACCTCGGCTGCATGGTGTCAGTAAACGATAATTTGTGTGTGTGTGTGTGTGTGTGTGTGTGTTGCAAATGGCATTTGTGTGAGACTCATCATTTCAGAAAGGCTTGAATAGACTCCACACAAATACATCAAATAAACTTGGTATTTTTGACTAGTGACCTTATTTCAGCTTCATCCTCGTCTGTCTCTGTCACTGACTGCTGTTTATCTGACGTAACACATGAGAAGCAGGCATGCACGTGGGAGCGGTGGGCGGGGTGAAGCATTTCATTTGGATTTAAAGCCACAGGCTACAAAAAAGCTACAGTGTACAGTATTCAGACACCAAAATGAGCATATTCTGGTGCATATTCTTATATCTGATGGGTATTTTGAGCTGAAACTTTACAGACACATTTTGGAGACACCAAAGGTTTATCTTACATCTTGTAAAAGGTGTAAAATAGATGCCCTTTAAATCAATACTTAGACAAAAAAAAAAAACACATGTACCTGTAGAGCATACAGTCCCAGCAGCTTGACAGCGGGAGCTTGAATATCTCTCATGTAATGACCTGCTTGTTCTCTCATGTGCCGGGCAACAACGTTCACCAGATCCCCCAACATTAGAGGAATCTGAATGTTAAGAGCTGCTGCACCAAACGCAAGCTGAAAGAAGACACAGCAGACTATTAAATAGGCCTTTCAAGATTTTGAGAGTCTAATAGTTCTTGAGATTAAAAAATAAATACATTTGACAAGATTTTTGTTAATTTTTAAGCAAAACACAACAATTTATATAAATAATGTGAGTTTTGAGAAGTGCCTTCAAAAATTCTGTCATTTTAGGATGGAAAATTTGATTAAAATTCTGGCATGCAATCCGATTTCTTTTTTTTATAATTAATATTTTTATAAATATGTTTACTTTTGCTTTGAGGTGAGATTTGTTTGTAACTATTTTCATTGGCAAAAGAGAAAAAAACTATTTTGTGTCTAAAATATAACTTTATATTAATTTGCTGAATTCATTCCTTCATTTTCCTTCGGCTTAGTCTCTATTTCAGAAGTAGCCACAGCGGAATGACCCGTCAACTATTCCAGCATGTGTTTTACGCAGCAGATGCCCTTCCAGCCACTATCCACTCATTCACACACATACACTACAGCCAATTCACCTATAGCGCATGTCTTTAGACTGTGGGGCAAACTGGAGCAACCGGAGGAAACCCACGAGAGAACATGCAAACTCCACACAGAAAATGCCAACTGACCCAGCCGGGACTCAAACCAGAGACCTTCTTGCTGTAAGGCAACAGTACTAACCACTGAACTTAATTTGCTGAAATGTTGTAGAAAATCAATATTGGCTTTGCTGATATTCACAAAAAAGTGCACTGTTGCTTATGTAATATTACAAAACAATATTATATCTTATCACAGCCCATAGGAGATGGAAAAAATCCATTTAAAAAGATGTGTGTATTTTCACAGCATAACACAATAATTGAAGCAAATAATACCACACATTTTTTAGAAAAGCTTTCGCAAAGTCATTTTAGGCTGTAAATGAATATTTTTAAATTGTCTCTGCAAAATCCTGGAGAAACCTATGTAGACTAAAAATGTATACTCTTATAAACCAAACTATCTAATAAGTAAAATAAAAAAACACAATTATTTTAGCAAATATGGATAACAAATAAAATATAGTGAAAGATTTATGCACAGGAACTTTTAATTTAGAATAAACCAGCTCAAGCGCATCCAGTAAACCAGTCATGCCATTATAAAATAGCAGCGTTTAAGATCTGGTTTCTTTAAATCAATGCCTGATTGAGATCCAATATAAAGTGGGTCTCACACCAGACAAGAAGCACTACACTAAATTACATTATTCTGCACCATGTCTTTAAAATACAGAAATTTTTTTTTACCACAGTATTTTCAATGGAGTTTCAGCGCTCGCCTTCTGCTCCTGATAGCACTTTCATGTAGTTTTAGTCTATTTAATAGATTATATTTAATTAAATTACAACATCAATGCTGTAAAAGTAACCTTGTGATACTGAAAATATTAACAAAAACCTTTCATCAGAAGTTTATCGGTGGCTGAAAAGTTTCGGTGGCTTTAAAATACAGAAATTTGTTTTACCACAGTATTTTCAATGGAGTTTCTGTGCTCTCCTTACGATGCCTTTCTACACTTAAACAACTAAATTAGTCTAATTAACTGATTATGTTTGAATTAAATGACATTATTGATGCGTTAAAAGGAACTGAAAAGGAATTGAAAAGTTTATTAGTGACTGAAAAACACTTTTAAAGAATCAAAACAGCTTTTATTCTAGCCAAAATAAAACAAAAAAGACTTTCTCCAGAAGAAAAAAAATATTATAGGAAATACTGTGAAAAATTTCTTGCTGTTAAATTCCTTGCTTTTAATTCCTTCCTGTTAAACATAACTTGGGAAATATTTGAGAAAGAAAAAAAATTGGAAGAAGGGCAATTATTGTACTTACCAGAATGGCTCCCATTAAAGCAAAAAGCTGTGGCCGAACAAACTCCCACAGGACAGCCCAGCTGAACTCTGGAATCTTTTCTTTCACCTGAACCTCCAGCGGGACTTTATTATTATTCACATCGGCTTCACAGTGAGCTGAAGGTCCGAGCAAACGTGCCGTCACTGTCAAAGCAGCAGGTCCGAGGATGAATTTGAGAGCAATGCTTGGTGGTCTGGGCTGCTGTCTGGATGTCAGACGCAGGAGTTTTTGAGCTTGTCTCCATATGCGGAGCACAGGAACGCCGACTGTCAACTGGGTTGATGGGATTTGAGAGCTGCTCCATGGTGCTGAGTGGTTTCCACGCCTGTAATACACGAGATAAAGAAAAAATACAGTGTTAGATGGTATTACTGAATGATCACAATGATATTACTGAATGATCACAATACTGTTGTGAAATATTCTTTATAGTTTAATATATACAGTTGAAGTCAAAATTATTAGTCCTGTGATGTTACTACTGTGATTTTTTATTTTTCTTATTTTCCAAATGATGTTTAACAGAGCAAGGAATTGTTCACAGTATTTCATAATATTTTTCTTCTGGAGAAAGTCTTATTTGTTTTATTTTGGCTAGAATAAAAGCAGTTTTAATAAAAAAATAAATAAAATTACACACACACACACACACATATACATATATATATATATATATATATATATATATATATATATATATATATATATATATATATATATATATATATATATATATATATATATATATATATATATGAGCAATTCCGTGCAAATGTCAACCTTGCCATGAATTTTTTTTTCGTTTTTACCAAAATACGGAAACCATTTCTGGGTTTTTAGTGTAAGCAAGTATTTTACAGTACTTTAAAAATACTCAAAAATGCATCTGTCAATGTTTTCAAACTATTCTATTTGATTTACCAAAGTCACACAAATGGTAATTTCACATGCGTCACATCCATAACAGAGAGATGTCACATCCATAACGACACTTTTTCCTCAGAAATGTGAAAATATTAAATAAAATAAAACCAAGCAATTTTGTTTTATAGAGAGCCGACTCTAATCCTTTTGATTAGCATTATTTCTTTTGGGTTGTGCAGTTTAATTCACATAATTTCTACAAAGTGTGTTGTATACTGTAAACTCGCAGATTTTTTTTTGTCACATCCATAACGCATGCTTATTTTCCTCATTTAAAGTACAAAACACGTTTACAGATTGATATTTTTCTGCTCCCATAACTCTGTGGCTAGTTGCTTTAGAAAATATAATTAAATTTTTCAATATAATGTTAACATATACTCTCTGTCAATTTATGTGTTGAGTTTTTACTGCAAATGTCACATCCATATATATATATATATATATATATATATATATATATATATATATATATATATATATATATATATATATATATATATATACACACACAATCATTAATAAGTCATAACTCACATTTTACATGCATAAAAAAACTTCCTTACTTGACTACATATACAAGATTAGATATATTTATATGCAGACACAAATCAAATCTTAACACCTCAAACCAGTTCAAGGTGGAAATGTTTCGACTGTAAATTTAATGCCAGAATAACACATATAGAACGATACTAAATGTACCTATTGAGGTGTTGGAAGAGGAAATCTCTTGTTTTGTGGGAGCTCAGAAGTCGATCTGAAGTGACAGTTCCGCGAGTCAATCGACTGCAACGTGCAAAATGAAACATGTTTCAGAGGTGTTCAGAAACGACAGAGTGATGAAAACAAGAAAGATTGTTCTCCAGACTAAATGCATTCAAGGATTATCATGTACGCCGCCATGTTTACGCAATACAAACGTGCCCCCACACGTCACAGCTCAGTAAAAGAACGTTCGTTTTTATTATGTTTTTTATTTTCGCAGAAATTACGCAGATTGTATTATGAAAATAAATTATTTTTAGCACAAATTACTAAGCTTTTTTCTGTTTTGAATCTTGTACATAGCTAAAAAAAACTGAATTCCTGAAATTTAGTTTAATTCATATTTTATTATTGATTCTAAATAAAAATAATATATAGCAAATATTCACAGGCCTATATTTTTTAATTATATATTGTTTCTTTAAAAGCATCGTTTGGTACAATTTAATATGTTTTTCTTATATTAATGTATTGCTGAGTACAAGGACAGTACTCACACAGAACGCATTTATCATGACAAAAATGACAGTAAAGACATTCAATTAAAAATTAAATAAATTAGGATAATTATTATTGGTTAATTACCTAGGGTAATAACAAAAATTAACAGATAAAAATAAAATGATGAAGAAAATTAAGTAACGTTAGCAGGAGAGTTTAAGTTCTTCAAATATCATCATCTTCAAATATATCACAAATTCTTCTTCAACCTCCACTAGTCTTAAGGGAATTTTGAAAAATGTACATTCATGAATATAATATTTTTATAATATCAACAAACTCATTATATACGATTTTTTTTCTTTAAGTATTAAGTCAATTTCAAGAAGAAAAGTTTTACAGATATATTCTGTTGCATCCAAACCAAAAAACATTGGAAAAACACGTGTTAATTGTTTCAATATCTAAATGACAAAACTCGCATACATTTCAGTCATCAATATTTAATTTTAACGTTAATTTTTTTTTTTTGCAGAAAGTTATTTTATACTGCGTGTTAGGTTAAAACACATTTTTTTAAATCAACATACATATAATAAAAGTCTCTCGGAAGTGACGCTCTAGAAACCAAAGTGACGACAGGCGATGTTTGTTGTCATATCTGTTTTTGTTGTGAAGAGCAAAGGCGAGGACCATCTGTGTGCGGATGGTGAGGCTCATTTTGCGTGTTATAATCTAGTCTCTTTTGTTATATGAATATTTTCAATACCGAAATTTCAACTAGAAGATTATTAGCGATATTAGCATATACTCAGCAGTTTTTTCAGGGTGAGGTTAATGTGTAACAGTCATCTAAACCGCTCCTGTTTGCAGACAGTTCGTAAAAATGATTTATAAGTAGTATGTTAGGTTTATATTAATAACGTTAATATTTACACGTCGTCGTAATTTGTGATTATAACATGCGTCTTTGTCTCTTAGTAATCAATAATCACGCTTGTCCTTGATTTAACAGTTCATAAACTGGCCGTATGATTGTGTGATTTGATCAGAAAATACACTAAAACAGTCTTGTGTGATTAGTCAAGTCGGTCAGTTGATCTAGTTTATTTGCATGTGGTGTAATGTGGTTCAATTGTCGTATTTGAGCTGTAATGTTACAGTAAATCTGTTTTTCAGGATCTGTGGTGAACATATTAGAGAGGTAGAATGTAAAACACGATGGCTGGTTTTGAGACATACCAGGAGTATCAGCGGATTCACGATTATGATGAAGACTCGCCTCCAGGAGAGGAAGATTTACTCATCCACGTGCCAGAGGGAAGAGGAGGTCATTATGGTTTGCTTTTACATCCTCTAGCTATGGAAAATATACATACCACACAGTGGGTACGGAAAGTATTCAAGCTGTCTTATATTGCAGCTATTTGCTAAAATTAAGTTTTTTTTTCCATTTAATGTACACACAACACCCCAAATTGACAAAAAAATAAAAAAATTTGTTGACATGTTTGCAAATTTATTAAAAGAGAAAAACTGAAATATCACAAGGTCCCAAGTATTCAGACCCTTTGCTCAGTATTTAATAGAAACATTTTTTTTAAATTTAATACAGCCATAAGTCTTTTTGGGAAAGATGCAACAAGTTTTTCACACCTGGATTTGGGGTTCCTCTGCCATTCCTCTTTGCAGATCCTCTCCAGTTCTGTCAGGTTGGATGGTAAACATTGGTGGACAGCCACTTTTAGGTCTCTCCAGAGATGCTTAATTGGGTTTACATCAGGGCTCTGGCTGGGCCATTCAAGAACAGTCACAGTTGTTGTGAAGCTACTCCTTTATTTTAGCGGTGTGCTTAGGGTCATTACCTTGTTGGAAGGTAAACCTTCGACCCAGTCTGAAGTCTTGAGCACTCTGGAGACTCTGGGACTGTATTGGACAGGCGATGAGCAGTGCCTGTTTTTTCTCCACACAAATAGTTTAGGATTAAGCCCAAAAAGTTCTATCTTGGTCTCATCAGACCAGAGAATCTTAGTTCTCACCATCTTGGAGTCCTTCAGGTGGGCTTATGTTTCTTGCACTGTGGAGAGGCTTCCATTGAGCCACTCTGCCAGAAAGCCTTGACTGGTGGAGGGCTGACTTTCTACAACTTTCTCCCATCTCCTGACTGCATCTCTGGAGCTCAGCCACAGCCTTAAGTGCAACAGAATTTTTGTTGTACCCTTGGCCAGATCTGTGCCTTGCCACAATTCTGTCTCTGACCTCATGATTCTCATTTGCTTTGACATGCATTGTGAGGCGCAAGGTCTTATATAGACAGGTGTGTGGCTTTCCTAATCAGTACCAGTATATTGATTACTCAAATCAGTATAATCAAACACAGCTGGACTCAAATGAAGGTGTAGAACCATCTCAGGGATGATTAGTTAAATATGTCAAAGCAAAGGGTCTGAATACTTAGGACCATGTGATATTTTAGTTTTTCTTATTTAATAAATCTGAAAAAATGTTAACAATTCTGTGTTTTTCTTTCAGTATGGGGTGCTGTGTGTACATTGAGGGGAAAAAATTAACATAAACGATTTTAGCAAATGGCAGCAATATAACAAAGTGAAAAATTTAAGGTAGTCTGAGTACTTTTCGTACCCACTGTATATGGTAACAAACATGAAATAACACTCTGTAATGAATGTATTTTTCGAATTAACCCACAGCGCATTAACTAATGTTAACAAACATGGATTTGGTTTTTAATTACGCCCTGGTGAATTGTAAAGTGTGGCTGAAATTTCATTAATGGTTTACAGAGTGAAACAAGAATCATGTTTAAATTGTAAATCCAAAGATTTTGTAGTACTAGTACTTTCCATAGATGTAGCGTATGAAAAGAACAGTGTACATCTTTTCCTATATAAATCATAGTTTCTGATTAACATTGTCTTTGTTGCTTTTTAGACCCATGGCACCATATCAAGAACCTCGACAATTTCTTCACAAGAATATCCTTTGAAAAACAAAAAACAAAATCTTGTGCAATATAATTTGTCAAAAAAGAAAAGGGTTTTTTGGGGATCAAAACAAAAGTGTGATTCAGCGTTTTATATGTTTTTTTTAAATTGCTGTAATACATATTTTACATTGTGTCCTTTTTGATATTATTTTTAAACACAAAAAATAACAACAATGATTTTACAGAAGATTAAAATTAAATTCCAGTCAGTGCAACATTAGTTTAAATACGAAAAAAAATAGATAAAGAAAAAAAAATATATTATATATATATATATATGTGTGTGTATATAAATTATTCTTGTTCTTAATATCCATGAAAAAATATAATAAATAAATATATAATTATTAATAATATGCTTGAAAGAAAAATTATACAAACACTTTTTTTCAGGCATATTTCAAACAAAAAAATTAAAGTCTCCCAGTAAAGTCCCGAAATATTAATTAAAGGCCTTTTTAAATCTTTTTACTTTATACCTCAAAAATAATTTTAATAAGAACGGGTCAGAAACAGTGTGTTGGCTAAATTTGACATTTTATTTTGTCATTTGTGATCATTCATTAAGTTTCCTTCGTCTTGGTGCTTTTATTCATCAAGGTTCGCCACAGCAGAATGAACCGCCAACTTATCCAGCCAATGTTTTACACAGCGGATGCTTTTCCAGCTGCAACCTAGTACTGGGAAACACTCAATTACACTCATTAACACACATACGCTATGGCCAATTTAGTTTATCTGGACTGTGAGGGGAAACTGGAGCACCAGGAGGAAACCCAGGAGAACATGCAAACTCAATACAGAAATGCCAATTGACTCAGCAGAGACTCAATCCAGCGACCTTCTTGCTGTGAGGTGACAGTGCTAACCACTAAGCCACCATGGGCCTGTTTCAGAAAGGAGGTTAAGTGAAAACTCAGAGTATTTTAACCCTGAAATGAGAAAAACTCTGGGTTTTCGGTTTCAAAATGGCAGGTTTGCTAAACTCAAGAAATCAGGGTGTGTCAAGCCTGTTTCTAAAAGAAAGGTAACTTTAACTCAGAGTCAGTTACTGTGGTAACTTACTCTGTGAATCTAACCTGGTCCGGAGCAGGTTTTATTCTCTAAACTCTGAGTTTCTGTCGGTCTCCTCCCCTTTTTTAAAGATGAAGCGTATTTCTAGCATTAGTCTTACATTTTCACACACCTATTTTAGAGCTCATTTTGGAGATGCCCATAAAAACGATTGATGGAAACGTCATGATTCACATAACTTTTGAAAATATTTATAATAAAACATTTGCATAACTGAGTAGGTTAAACTTTTATTTGATAAGAAAAGATGCGCATAAACTACGAAGTGCACTTAACAAATTACAGTATGTACATTAAAAAAAAGTTTGTTAGAGATGATGATGAAAATGTGTGTAAATGGACAAACCAGCTGACTGAGCACACAGTAGAACATCTTAAATGTTGTTTTAGCCATTCTAAAATGCCTTAATTGTTTCAGTATTAGTGTATATTATTAATTACCTCCGAGCGTCTGGAGCGTGTCAGGATCGGCCGCGTCTGGCTTCAAACGCCCCCACGTGTTCATTGTGTCTTCTGAGGCGCAAGTATTAAATAAAAAATCATTAACGCAGCTTGTTCTACCGCAGTAAATTCTGTTTTTACTCTTGATATTTGGCGCAAGTTAATCAGGAAGTGACTATTGTGTTCTCTTTGACTCGATAAAAACGCTGCTTTATTCGCATCTTTTAGGCATTATTCCAGTTTTGCACAAATTTATGTAAGCCTGTATTTTGATGGAAACATAGCTATTGCCTACATTTTTGTCACACACAGAACAAAGTCACGTACAAGGCGTGTACTTTTTTCCATAAATATTTAGCTTAACCTTCGACATGTACTGTTACTAGATTAAAGGGATTATTATTCTGTCTAAAAATTATTTTTAGCACTGCTTAAGTTCTTAGTGTTATATCAACCTCTATCACTTGATCAATAAAAAGGCAGACACACAAGTGCACTGTTAAATCTATTAAAACTGATAAACGTGTATAAAAGTTTAGAAAAAAGTATAAACGTCACACATTATATTACTTATTTTATTATACTTAAATGTTTAAATAATTTAAATAAAAAATTACGCATTAACTTGAGCAGCTGTTTTCCCAGGCTAACTGTCTCTGTTTCACTGATGGTTGCTTCTTTTTAAATATATACACTCATATTTGCTAAAACTTTGCATGAGCAGATCAAGTTCAGCTGGGGAAAGAAATGGTGATCTCTTTTTTTAAGATGTTGCCATGGTCACTCATAATATCTGCGCTCCATTGATAATGCCTTTTTATAGTCACGGTGTGCGCGCTTAACTCTGAGTTGGTCTACTCAAAGTTGATTGACCCAACTCAGATCAGCTATTCTGAAACTGAAAACTCAGAGTTTTTAATCTCTCGGTAAATCAACTCAGAGTTCAAGTTTAAACTCCGAGTTGTTTGAACCTCCTTACTGAAACAGGCCCCATGTCGCCTATTTGTGATAATATTTACATTTATTTTATTATTTAAAACGTTAGCTACTTGCATGTAATATGCTTTCTAGGTACATAACCACTCGTTTGCAAATTCAATGCAGACTCTAAAATGTCTGACGCACATACATTTCATACGCTAAACCAGAAAATTGCTAATAATTTTTTTAAAATGCATTTTCCTCAGAACAGTCAGGAGTTGTGTAATGCTCAAAACTGTGTTATTTCTCTTTTTCATGGAGAAAACACACTGTCTCTATTCATCAAAGGGCAATGTTACGCTCTTCATTCATTACTGACTAAACAAAGCTGTGCTTCTTTAAAGTTGATTGAACTGTTTACTCTTAACACGCTCACATCTATCACTTCCATCAGAAGAACGGATTCGCCTGCATGGTGTTATCAGAGTTTTTTGAACTTGTGTAAGTTATATTCTCTTTTTTTGTTGTTGCCTGAAGCGTTCATTCTTTAGGGTAGGTTTGTATGCATAGCACTTACGAACTAATCATGTCTGTTTTTGCATTCCCATATTCAGGCAATTCCTGTTTGTGGTCACGTTTACAACTTTTCTCTTCAACTGTGTGGAATATGATGTTCTCTTTGCCAATCGAGCTGTCAATCACACGGGTCAGAGCCTCGGGCCTCTGGACAGGAGCAAAGTCACCCTTCCTGATGCTATTTTACCTAGTGAGCAATGCACTGAGAGGTCAGTTTGTCCACATTACACTGGAACAAGCACTAAAAGGACACTGAGCGTTCTTTTATTGTGTAATGAACTCCTTTAGTTATGCTCATTTACTTTACTTTTTTTAACACTGTCTTTATTGGTTTTAGCTTTTAACTTTTCTAAAGAAATCAATACCAAACATACAATAAATGTAAAAAAAATAAATAATTAAACAAATTTGAAAATTAAAAACAAATAAATAAATTAATAAATAAATATATATATATATATATATATATATATATATATATATATATATATATATATATATATATATATATATACATATATATACGTACATGAACATACAATATAAAGGTACATCATATAACAAAGATATATCAATAGCAGGTGAAACAATTAATTTGTCTTTGTTTTAATTACATTTTACTTGACTTTTTTATTTTATTTTCACAACATATAATTTAAATAGATAAATAATAATTTGTCTTTAACTAAAATTACAATTATTAATATTGTTTTTAAATAAAGTTAATATTAAAATGTAATGATTACATTAACTTTATATTAACAAAATAAAAGCCTTGATCATTCCAGTGTTTTTATCTTTAACTAGAAGTAAAACAATTATTTTTAATTTAATAACTAAATTATTTAATTATATAACTCTCTAATTGTTAAATTATTGATTATTAAACTTAAAATAAAACAATGAAATAAAACATTTTGTTTATATTTTACTTGTAAAATAAGGTTAAATTGACACCTAAATGACTAAAGACAATTCAATAAAAGCTAAATTGATATAACAACTAACAACTTTGTCAAAATCACATAACAATTTTAAATGTTTTATTAAAATTCATTCACACATTTATTTTCTTTTCAGCTTAGTCCCTTTATTAATCTAAAATTGAAAGTGAAAAAATCTATAATTATAGCTAAGAAAAAAAATCAATGTTTTGCAAAACTAAAATTAATAGTAATATTCACAAATGTGAACATTTTTAATAAATAATGACATTAAAATAGAAACATTTAGGATATGTATATAATAAATTAAAAGGATTAAAATAAAAAGACTTAAATGATTAGAATTTAAATACACACTATAATAGCATAGAAATAATGTCAACATAACTCATGAATAATTTAATTTCGGCATTTATGCAAAAAAAACGAGTTTACAATTTTATCATCAACGAATGATCTATGGACAGGGCTAAAACCAATATTTCAAATATTATATTAAAAAAAAAAACCAAATATGCCTATTACAACATATATAATTATAATAACTAAGAAAAAAATCACTTACAAAGCTAAAATTATTAGTAATATTCACAAATGTAAATAAGTAATAACTATTATTAAATAATGACATTTAAAATGAAAACATTTATAAAATATATATTTAAAATTAAGATGTTTCAAATTAAGATGAGAATAAAGAGTTAAATTATTACAATTTGTATGCATACTATAATAGCAGAGATATAATTCAAACGTAACTCATAACTAATTTAAATTCGGCCTTTATGCAAACTAAGTTGTAGTTTAGAGTTTACAAATTTGTCATTATTAAATGAGCTGAGATCAGGGCTAAAACCAATATTTAAAATATTATATTAAGGAAAATCAAATAAGTTCATTAAATCATGCATTGTGACTGGCAGTTTTCTGATATTATAATAAAATATCTAGACATTGCAAATAATATTTTTAATCACGCTGCACCACTCAGGCTTTATTTTACTTGAGGCTTGGATCGTATCTTAACCCAGCATGATTTCAAAGCTGTAAGTTGGTTTGTTGTTGCCATCTGAATGTTCTGTCAAGCTTGATTTCAGTCATTCTCAGAATGCAAACTTGCCCAGAAGCGCTGGCTGAGAACGCTGTTTTCAAGTATGGCAAATATTGCATCACACTGGGACTCAATTCAGCTTTACAGTGAAATTTGCGTCATATGACGTTCAAAAGCTCAATGTGATTCGTTTCCTATTTCTCAGACAGAGGCTCCAAAATAAACAGACTGTAAACAAGCACCTGCTGGAAGCAAGGACCCGCTGGTCTATTTCTGTGTCTGTAGATGATAACCGAAACTGTGTATTACGCAGCACTCGTAGGTTTTAAATAGACACAGAGTGATATTAGCAACTTGGATTTTTTTTTGCAAGTTTTTATGTATGGACAGTTTATGTTTTAATAGTGAGGAAATGTTGTTGACAGATTCAGATACACAACATAAACATATTAATATCACAGTTGACTCACTTCAGGAGAAATGAGATTCATTCAGGAACAGCTTGTGCTTTCATCCAGTAATTAAGACTTGGTAAACATTCTGTCGGCCATTTTTATAAATGAGCTACACCAGTGTTTAAACATCACCTGGATCAGCTGGATACCCATCCAGCTGCAACCCATCTCTGGGAAACATCCACACACACTCATTCACACTTATTCACTACCGACAATTTAGCCAGCCAATTCACCTGTGCCGCATGTCTTTGGACTGTGGGGGAAACCGGAGCACCCGGAGGAAACCCACGCGAACGCAAGGAAAACATGCAAACTCCACACAGAAACGCTAACTGACCCAGTTGAGACTCGAACCAGCGACCTTCTTTGTGTGAGGCAACAGCACTACCTACTGCGCCACCGCATCAAATTATTGTAATGTTGATTTTTTGGAGTGTTGCATGATTAAACAGAAGCCATTCTAATACACTGATCTGATGAGCAATGTGCGTTTCTTATTTTTATTGTTGTTATCAATGTTTAAATAGGTTTATTTTTTTAGGAAATTGTAGTACATTTTTTGCCATTTTTTTTACTTAGTAGAAAGAATAAAGAAATAGCATTTATTCAAACTTATTTGTGACATTACAAGAATATTTACTGTCATTTTTATGTTAATAAAAATGAAAGAAAAATACTTCATGTCAACATCAAACATTTGAATTTTTTTTCAAAAAATAAAATAAATAAATAAATAAATAAATAAATTAGGTTGTCAAAAGATTAAACAAAAGCTTGTATTCTCACACACACACACACACACACACACACACAGCATAGCAGTACGATATATTAGCATTGGTGAGAGGCGTGCGTTGGCACGAGGTTGCAGGCAGAACGTCTTAGTGTCCGACCAGTGACGATAGTCATATCGCACTGCTATGAGTGTAATATTGCATTTATACAACAGTTGACGCCATAATCATGTATATAAAAAAAAAAAAATTCTGCAAAATCCTTTTTTTTATTAGGAACTACTTTCTTCTGCCATTCATTCACATCTGCAGCTAAAGTCAGAACAACAGAAACCGTCAATAATTCACCAGTGTCAATTTAGAGCTAGCATTTGAATGATTCTTCAGCATCCTGTCTAAAATGATGACAAAACAGATTATTTTACTCGCATTTTAAGATTATAAGGCTGAATGGCAGGAAATGCCATCAGTCTACAGAGATTTCTTAGTACTTCTCTGTTGCAATCGGGAGTTCACAATGATTAACCCCGAAAAAGCAAAACAAACACTAGCAGATTACTGTGGTACAAGTACAACACTTCAACAAACAAATGGGAGAGATCGACCTAGAATGTCACTTGTTTTATAATAATTTAATCAGCTGTAGTTTGAAATATATAATTTCTCCCCTAAGCACTTATTATGCAGTCTCTGTCGCCATCTTGTGGTGCAACTCTTTGCTCTGCTCAGTATGACTGGTCCGATCTCCGAAATTATAAATATTTAAAATAGACACTATTCTTATAAATAAACTGCATAGTTGCAATCTAAACAAATTATTATAATTTTTTTTTTTGGTTTTGTAATTTTGTATGCTTTATTTATTTATACACAGTAAGTATACAGTTGAATCATTCGACTGTGGCGACCCCTGATTAATAAAGGGATTAAGCCGAAAAGAAAATGAATGAATGAATGAGTATACACACTTTATGTAAATACAAACTTTTTTTGTATGCCATTAATCGTTTGACAGCACTAAATTAAATGCATTCTGTGTGCATGCAAATCTCTCTGCTCAGCAGGCTGTTGCTATGTGGTTTCTATGCTGTTTTGAGTTGCCATGTATTTATTTATTGGGCTATTTAGACGGCTGCTATTTTCATAAATAAAGTTTCGAAGAAAATCTGGTCATTCTATATATATTTTTACGCCTATTTATAGTTCTACCTGATTTTATTGACTCTCACTCACTGTGCAGAAAACTAACATCTTGAGAGTCCAAAAAGCATTCTCAGTGAATACCATCATCAAGCTAAAAATATACTTGTTTTTTTTATATATAATATAGTTAAGTAATATCACAAGTGCTGTTTTCCCAAATATCAGCATGTGAGCTTGATCATAAAGGTAAATATCAAAAGCAGCACAACAAACAAGGGGTTACAATTCACACAGATTGTATTCAGATTTTTCAATTTGTTTTTAAATGAAAACACCAATTAAAACAGGGATTTGTCGCCACCTACTGGCTGTTTTCCCTGTTATATTTATGTATCCATGACAGGGATAAACCACCCAAGCTTTCAGCACAAAAACACCCTCATAAAAATTTTTAATTATCAAATAAATAGATAAATGATATATACCAATTTATTATTTTTGTTAGTATCATATGCCCTTGAGCATTCCCAGCATCACCTGCTTTTCTAATAGTGATGATCTTTCTCTCACAATCAGGATTCAAGGAAACAGCTGGATCATCTTTCTCTTGATAATGGCAGCCATTTTCTGGGTGTACCGGCTGGTGAAAGTGATCTGTAACGTCCTCAGCTACTGGGAGATCCGGCAGTTTTATATCAAAGCACTGAAAATAGAGATGGTAAAAGATGTGTTCATTACATGAGTTTAAAGTACATACTGTTGTTGTTTTTTTCTTTCAGAACTTGCTTTCAGAGATCACTTAAAATGGCATTGGGTTGTGCAAATACATTTTTTTGTTCAAATAGTGTAGAAATATAACAGAAATTTAGAGATAACTTGACAGTTTTTATTTTCTCTGGGTTTAGGATTTATATGTACGTGTTTGAATAAAATGTAATTTGTTGTTTTATTCTGTAAAGTACTAGTAGCATTACCTCCAAACCTGGAATGAAAATATTATCATTCATTTTATTTCACACAATAGCAATGTTTGAACTTCAGAAGAATTATGAACTTATCATTAGGTGGAATAACCCTCATTTTCAATCATTCATTCAAATATGAGACATGAATAATGATCATAAAAATATGAAAAAATAAGTCCAGCGTATGTATGAATATTTTGGTGTTTGCTTTTATTAGATATTTTAGATTCTAATAAAGGTATTGAAATTACAATGTAATTGTCATTATTGTAATAAACAAGTAATTATTAGACTTTTATTGCAGATTTCTGCTGAATGATTTCAGGTGAGAATAGAAGCTAAAAACCTAATGAAAATTTATTTTAAATACAGTGAATTAAAACTACTTGTTCGGTAAACAAAGCTACAGAAGGTCTTTTACATAATTTATTCACTAAAAGACTGAGAAAATATTATTTAACATATTTATTGTACCCACAAATCCGCTAAACATTTAAACAGTTAAATTTTTTTCAACAATTGAAAATAAATATAAAAAACGGAATATATACAGTTGAGGTCAGAATTATAAACACTTCTTTTAATTTTTTTTCTATTTTATATATTTGCGAAATTATGTTTTGCAGAGCAAGGAAATTTTCACAGTATGTCTGATAATATTTTTTCTCCTGGAGAAAGTCTTTTTTGTTTTATTTCGGCTAGAATAAAAACAGTTTTTAATTTATTAAAAACTACTTTAAGGACAAAATTATTAGCTCCTTTGAGCTAATTTTTTTTGGATAGTCTACAGAACAAACCACTGCTATACAATAACTTGCCTAATTACCCTAACCTGTCTAGTTAACCTAATTAACCTAGTTAAGTCTTTAAATGTCACCTTAAGCTGTATAGAAGTGTCTTAAAATGATCTAGTCAAATATTATTTACTGTCATCATGGCAAAGATAATAAAATCAGTTATTAGAGATGAGCTATTAAAACTTTTATGCTTAGAAATGTGTTGAAGTAATCTTCTCTCCAATAAACAGAAATAAACACAAAAAAAATAAACACAGGCTAATAATTCTGACTTCAACTGTGTGTGTTTGTGTATATATATATATATATATATATATATATATATATATATATATATACATACATAAGTAAATGGATGGAATGACAAGGTCAGTAATCTGTGGAAATCTAAGTTTCTGCGGGGCCTAGATGACTAAATATTAACGGGATAGTTCACTTAAAACTGAAAATATACTCATTGTTTACTTATTTATTTATGTATTTTATCTTTTTTTGAACACAAAATAACATATTTTGAAGAAAGCTGAAAGCCTTACTTTTATTGTACGAAAAACAAATACTGTGGAAGTCAGTGTTTACAGGTTTCCAGCATTCTTCAAAATATCTTCTTTTGTGTGAGTAGATGTTCACAGAATTCTCTGTCAATTTAATACTAAATATTATTCAACAAGTAAATAAAATGTGTATACCAAATTGTGTTTTTCACCTAAATATTGTTTTGATGCAAGAATCTATACTGGTACTGTTTGGTTTGGAAAGCAAGAAAATGTCAACTAATTTAGTTTTTAGCTAATAGATTGGAACAATTGATGTCTTACTGATCTACTGACTAATATGCATCAATAAAACAGAGTTAAACTAAAATTATTTCATTATTCAGTTTAATTTAACCCAGTTTTTTTCTTATTTATTTTTGTTAATCAGGATGAGTTGTGCAACTTCACATGGCAGGAAGTCCAGAACCGTCTCATCCTCCTCCAGCGTGAGCATCCCATGTGTGTCCAGAAGCGTGAACTCTCTGAACTGGACATTTACCACCGCATCCTGCGCTTCAAGAACTACACAGTGGCCATGATCAACAAATCCCTGCTGCCTGTCAGGCTCCGAGTGCCCTTCATAGGCGACGTCATCTTCCTCACACAGGGCCTCAAATACAACTTCGAGCTCATCCTCTTCTGGGGCCCGTTGTCTCTCTTCCAGAACAAATGGAGCCTGCATCCCAAATACAAGCGGGCAGCAAACCGCCACGATCTGGCCAAGCAGCTCAGTCGGGTTATTCTGCTGACTGGACTGGTCAATCTGCTGCTGTGCCCGTTTGTGTTAGTCTGGCAGGTGTTATACGCGTTTTTTAGCTACGCAGAAGTGATCAAGCGCGAGCCGGGGAGTTTGGGGGCTCATCGATGGTCCCTGTATGGACGTCTTTATCTGCGGCATTTCAATGAGCTGGACCACGAGCTCCAGGGCAGGCTGGGTCGTGGGTATAAACCCGCTGCTAAGTACATGAACGCTTTCGTGTCTCCTCTGTTAGCGGTGCTGGCCAAAAATGTGGCTTTCTTTTCTGGCTCAGTGCTGGCGGTGCTCATCGCTCTGACGGTGTACGATGAAGATGTGCTCACCGTCCAACACATCCTCACGGCCATCACTGTGCTGGGGGTCGTCATCACCGTGACCAGGTATGAGCTCAGCTTTATTAGTTTAGGAGCTTTGCAAGAAATCTGTTGGAATGAGGCTTTAAGTTTCAGGGTACACAATGGTTAATTGGTAATTCTATAGCAGGAGTACAACTTTTTGTTTTTAATAAGACAAAAAATCAGTTACAAGTGTCATATTTTTTTATATTTATAATATTTTATGTAATAACATTTTATATACACAGTTGAAGTCAGAATTATTACCCCCCCCCCCCCTTTTTTTCTGGAGAAAGTCTTATTTGTTTTATTATGGCTAAAATAAAAAGCAGTTATTAATTAAAAAAAATAAAAAAAAACATTTTGGGCGAGGCAGTGGAGCAGTAGGTAGTGCTGTCGCCTCACAGCAAGAAGGTCGCTGGTTCGAACCTCGGCTCAGATGGCGTTTCTGTGTGGAGTTTGCATGTTCTCCCTGCCTTCGCGTGGGTTTTCCTTCGGGTGCTCCGGTTTCCCCCACAGTCCAAAGACATGGGGTACAGATGAATTGGGTAGACTAAATTGTCCGTAGTGTATGAGTGTGTGTGTGGATGTTTCCCAAAGATGGGTTGCGGCTGGAATGGCATCCGCTGCGTTAAAAACTTGCTGGATAAGTTGGCGGTTCATTCCGCTGTGGCTACCCCAGATTAATAAAGGGACTAAGCCGACAAGAAAATGAATGAATGAATGAATGAATGGAAAAAAAAACATTTCAAGTTCAAAATTATTAGCCCCTTTAAGCTATTTACTACAAAAAAAAAATTACTAATGGTTTCCTTCTTAGACTTTATACACCTGAAACTTATTCATTGTTGCTCTTATATTTGTGTAAATTGCTTCCTTGTCCTCATTTGTAAGTCGCTTTGGATAAAAGCGTCGGCTAAGTGACTAAATGTAAATGTATTTTTTTTCTGGATAGTCTTCAGACCAAACCATCATTATACAATAACTTGTCTAATTACCCTAACCTGCCTAGTTAACCTAATTAACCTAGTTAAGCCTTTAAATGCTCACCGACCCTGCATGCACTGCTTGACATGAATGAATCTGTTAACGGTATAACTGTGCTGTTCTCACGGGTGGTATCTGATATTGCACTGATGCTTTTGACATATACTGTTCCTTATTATATGCATACTTCATGTTAATAGAAATACCGGTCTTTTTATGAGTAGCGATGTTAGTTTACTCAGTGCAAGCCCATTTGCGATGGTGTACGTGGTGTTAAATTTTACATATAGCTGCCAATTGCACGGCGGACAGCATCTGGCGATTATATGAAGGATTAAACAGAAGCTCTCGTGCTAGATGTGGCAAACGGTTACCTGAAAATTCTATCCCTCAGACTTTTCATAGCGGATTTAAGAGCCGACGGAAGTCTTTTATCCACTCTTCGAAAAGTGTAGATTGTGGATTAACATTCAGCACATGATCACTACTTAGATGTGTCATTATTTGAAACTTTAGATCGTTTCTAAAACAAAATCTGTCAGTGTTATTTTCATTCTCAAAGCCAGAAGGCATTGACCGAGTGATTGACAGCTTATTTTAACCAATCCATTCATGTTCAGTTGTAGAGCAGTGGGCCAATAAGAAGAGCGTGAAGTTGGGGCAAGCATTACGGACTTGGCCTTGTTTATTGCAGCAAGTTGACATGACAACTGTTTAAACTATTCCTGAACACTGCAAAGATGCGTTCTGCGTGAATGTCTCCCGAATCCACACGTGGTGAACATTTTGCTGTAAAAACTAGTCGCACACAACAGTTTATGCACTCTGTATGCACTCAAAAGCTCCCAAATATATTTTGAGGTTGCATAGATAAAATTTCGGGTGCATATGCAACCAAAATGGTCGCAACTTCGAGCCCTGTGTTTAGAAGTGTGTTGAAAAAATCTACAAAAAATTAAAAATAAACAGGGCTAATAATTCTAACCTTAACTGTAAATCCATTTTCTGGATTTATACTTAAATAAAGCCACTACCGAAATTAATAACAATAATAAAACAAATAATAAATATGACATATATTAAATATGTTATTACTTTGTTTTTCATGTTGTTTTTTATTAATAACATATACTGAATATGTATATTTTTATATAATATAATTTTTGCATATTTTCAAATATAAATTTAATGGAAAATACCTAGTAAAAACAGATTTAAACTTGTATAACATCAAAGTTATATGAATTAGTTTTAATATATATTTTTTCCTTATTTACAATTTCTTTCATTTGTTTTACTTTTTTGTGTGCTTTCTTCGTTTTTATTGTATATTTAGTTTTATTAATAAAAAAACATTTTTATTTAGTTATTTCATAACTGTTTTTCTTGTATCTAAGCTCTATTTTTTCGTAAGCTCTCATTGTTTAATAATTAGCATTTTACTGTAATAGACCACAATCGGATCACATTATGTTTTTTTAGTCTCGAATCAGACTCGACTTCTCAAAGCGACTTCTGGCTTTGCTCCTTCTTATCTGCTCTCACTTCTGCAGATCTATGTGCCCTCCAGAAATTTGCGGTCTGTGAATGAACGTCGCCTCGTGGTTCCATCCCAAAGAGGGAAGAAATCACTTTCGCGAACGCTCACGCTCAATCTGCCCAGTTGGTGGAATGAACTCCCTAACTGCATCAGAACGGCAGAGTCACTCGCTGTTTTCAAGAAACGACTAAAAACTCAACTATTTAGTCTCCACTTCACTTCCTAATCTGCAATTGCCTCTCTGGATATACCACTAACTGTACTACAAAAAAAAAAAAAAAAAAATTTAATAAAACTTTACTAAAAATTACGGTCCCACTTTATATTAAGTGTCCTTAACTACTATGTACTTGCATCAAAAAAATAAATACAATGTACTTACTGTGTTTATAATAGATTTGAGAACACTTGTGGTGCTTTTGAGTTGTGATAGAGGTTGGGTTATGGACAGGTTTGGTGCCATGGGAAGGTTTAAGGGTGGGTTAAGGTGTAAGGGATGGTCAACAGTGTATTTACAAATGTAGTTACGAAAGTTAACTACAGATGTAATTACATACATGTATTTAATCAAGCATAAGTACACAGTAAATGCATGTATTTACACAATAAGTACATTGTAACAAACTATTAATTCCTATGTGAGTACATATTAGTTAAGGCCACTTAATATAAAGTGGGACCAAAATTACAAAAAAAAATTACTAAATTACTAAAAAAATTACTAATACTTTCCTTCTTAGACTTTACAGACCTGAAACTTGCCTATAGCACTTATTCATTGTTGCTCTTATAGTTGTGTACATTGCTTCCTTGTCCTCATTTGTAAGTCGCTTTGGATAAAAGCGTCTGCTAAATTATCCAAAGCGTCTGCTAAATGACTAAATGTTAAATGTAAATGACTCAGCTCAGCCAAAAAGGGGAGCAGCCAAATGTAATTTGCTTTCCATTTATTACAAAAACAGTACTGCAAGAAACTTTTCGTTTTTACAAACAGAATTTAGAAGCTGTAATATTATTCAAAATAAAATGAAGAAGTCATCAGCTGATTAAAAATAAAATATCCCTTTTACTACTACTGTTGCTGAAAACGCTAAATGTAGAAGTCTAACATTATCATTTGTACAACCCATATTTATTTTCGTCTTATTTTCAATACATGATTGAGTTATTTACTCATAAAACTACATGTTTCATTACTAGATGTGTCATTTTTGAAGAATTATTCAGTGGCATGTTTTTGATGACTTGTTGGTTAAAGAATGTAATTGCTGCATACAACTTTCATTTTTAAGCGTCAAGTTAAATGCATATGAAGGTGATTTTAATCTTAATGCTTTCATACATGTTAGAATCGATCTCTCTGCAATCGTTACAAATTTAGTATTAATCTACAAGTAAAAAAAAAGTTAATCCGTGGGTCACGTGTGTACTGAACCGTAGGTTATGATCTGTACGAATCACAGATCAACCGTGATCCATTACACCGGTAATTGTACTATACAATAACAACACTATTATAAAAACATTTCATTCAATGTCTAATTGTTCCTGTCGATGTAGACTGTTTTAAATCAGTTTTTGTTGTCTAAAGATGCTCCCTATGTAGACAACAAGGCCCTTTGCCATGTTTTAGAGCAGGGTTGATGTCTGAAATGCACTTTGACATCGTACACATTAGTCCAAACCTACGTGAGCTAAAAGCAAATACAGCTCTTTTTCCCCCCAGCATGCCTCAGGTCAGGGAAGTGCTGTACGATGTGTTGAACTGACCTTATTAAACTCACAGCACAGTGTTCTGCTTTTCCTACAGGTCTTTTATTCCTGATGAGCATATGGTGTGGTGTCCTGAACAGCTGCTTCAGTGTGTCCTGGCACACATTCACTACATGCCCGACCACTGGCAGGGCAGCGCTAACAAGAGCGAGACCCGAGACGAGATGGCACAGCTTTTCCAGTATAAAGCGGTCAGAGCGGCATCACTTTTATTCGCCATTGATTGTTATTGTTATTTTTTTTCTTTTATTAACGTATGCTAAAATTTGGGATCCATAAGATGTGGTTTTTTGCCCTCTTGTAATTTTTTTTTTCTTTTTTTTTTTTTAATAATATATCTAAAGTAATGTTTAACGGAGAAAGTTTTCACAGTATTTCCTCTAATATTTTTTCTTCTGGAGAAAGGCTTATTTCTTTTAGGTTGGCTGCAGTAAACACAGTTGTTAATGTTTTTAAAACTATTTTTAAAGTTGATATTATTTACTTCCTTAAGGAATTATTATTTTTTGATTGGCTACCGAACAAACCACTGTTATAAAACAACTTGCCTAATTAACTTAATGACTTTGTTAAGCCTTTAGATTGCACTTTAAGCGAACTACGAGTATCTAACCAAAAACATTATTTACTGTCATCATTGCAAATCTAAAATAAATTATTATAAATTAGTTATTGGTGACACGGTGGCGCAGTGGGTAGCGATGTCGCCTCACAGCAAAAAGGTTGTTGGTTCGAGCCCCAGTTGGGTCAGTTGGCATTTCTGTGTGGAGTTTGCATGTTGTGGGTGTTTATGCAAGGGTCGTGTTTGTGTGTATATGCGAGTGCATGTAGATGTGTTTACACGCAGCGAGGTTATATGCATGTGTGTTAATGTGGGTGTTTCTGCGAGGATAGAAAATACTTCAATCATATTAATATTTGTTCATTTTGTTCAATGCTAAACACACAAGTCAAGCTGAACCTGCCTTTGCCTTGATCTGCTCATCAATGTCTTGTGTATTGCTTTCTATCTTCACGTGACAGTATTTACATTTTTTAAAATCTGATTTATGCACAAACATTCAGTTAAACATTTTGTTTCAGTTGACCATTTTGTACCTCAACAATTAAACAAACAAACAAATAAACAAACAAAAACTTACTTTAAATTAGAAATGATAATCTCTGTTGAATGCTTTTACCACAACCTTCGTTCTAATTCTTCTCAGATGGGATGGCTGGCCAAATCAAAGATTACCATAGGCTAACTTTGGCCCGCTGGCCCTACTTGGGGCATCTCTGAAATAAATGATACGCATTTAAATAAATTCTACCTAATAATATAAACAAAAATCTTATTAAATTGATAATTAAATAAAAGGTCAAATTATATAGTGTATCACATCTTTTTTATTTAGCTTATAGAAGAATAAAATGAGGCAACAATTTATACACAGACAGACAGACAGACAGACAGACAGACAGACAGACAGACAGACAGACAGACAGACAGACAGACAGACAGACAGACAGACAGACAGACAGACAGACAGACAGACAGACAGACAGACAGACAGACAGACAGACAGACAGACAGACAGACAGACAGACAGACAGACAGACAGATAGATAGATAGATAGATAGATAGATAGATAGATAGATAGATAGATAGATAGGAGGATTTGGAGGATAAAATGACATGCATGTAGGTAGGTAGGTAGGTAGGTAAAGAAGGTCAGTTTTCCATCTGTTTTGGAGGATAAAATAACATGCTGTGCTGTATATATATTTTTTCTCACACCTGTTTAAAACTCTGTGTGTCCTGCAGGTTTTCATCTTGGAGGAGCTGCTCAGTCCCATCATTACCCCCTTTATCCTCATCTTCCCCCTAAGGAGCAAATCTCTGGAGATCATTGACTTCTTCCGCAACTTTACTGTGGATGTGGCAGGAGTCGGAGACATTTGCTCATTCGCACAGATGGACATCAGGAGGCACGGAAACCCACAGGTACATGCAGATACAAATAAACGACAAAAATGTTTTTAGTTTCATTAACCATAAGAACTCTGAAGCATTCTGGATTTATATACATTTACATATATATATATATACACACATACATATATATATATATATTTTTTTTTTTATAGGTTGTTTTACAATAAAATATTTGTGCATATATATTAGATTATTAAGTACCAAAGCCAAAACTGGGACTAATCTAACAAAAAACAAATTGAAAGTCCAAAAGTTAGTACACTTAAATGAATATGAGGGAGTGAATATTAAATACAATTGTAATAAACAGTAAAAAAAATAAATAAAGAGAAACAACAAAAATATAACGTTCATTTGAAATGTTGTAGTTTGTAATTTGTTTTAGCAACAACTCGTTTAAATTTAAATCTATTATCATTCTATTTTTAAAGATGTTTGGTGACCAAACTCTCATTTTAATGGATATAGTTTTGTTTAAATGCACCACAAATATATTCACTGAGAAATAGATAAAAATCTTAATTTCAATAGGGGGTCTACTTAAAGTAGTCGTATATATATATATATATATATATATATATATATATATATATATATATATATATATGACGATTACACTACCTGACAAAAGTGTTGTCGTTGATCCCAGTTGCATTTCGTTGCCTTGTACTTGTACATGTGTAACGACAAAGTTGAATCCAATCTAATCTAAGAGCAATAAATAATAATTTGACTTGTAGTTGCTCATTTGGAAAAGTGACAGAAGGTAAGTTTTTCTGTTGAACTCCATCCCAACCATCACTAATACTGCAGAAGACCTATTGGAACTCGCATGGATCCAAGATTCTCAAAGAAATCAGTCAAGTTTGGTGAAGGAAAAACCATGGTTTGGGGTTACAATCAGTATTAGGGCATGCAAAAGATCTGAAGAGTGGATGGCAACATCAACAGCCTGAGGTACTAAGAAATATGTGCTGCCCATTACATTACAAACCACAGGAGAGGGCAAATTCTTCAGCAGGATAGCACTCCTTCTCATACTTCAGCCTCCACATCAAAGCTCCTGAAAGCAAAGAAGGTCAAAGTGCTCCAGGATTGGCCAGCCCAGTCACCAGGGATGGATATTATTGAGCATGTCTGGGGTAAGATGAAGAAGGAGGCTGAATCCAAAGAATCTTGATAAAATCTGGGAGTCCTGCAAAAACGCTTTCTTTGCCAATTCAGATGACTTTATTAATACGTTATTTGAGTCTTTGCGGAGATGTATGGATGCAGTCCTCCAAGCTCATGGGAGTCGTACACAATATTCATTCTTTTTCCACTGCATTATGACTTTATATTCTATACTGGACATTATTTCTGTTAAGTGACAAGACTTTTGTCTAAGCAAAGTGAGACCTTACTGTCCTTATTAAATAATTAAAAATCAAGGCATGATCATATTTTATTTAAGTAAAACAAGCGTAATCTAGAGGCCGTTGCTTTTCATATAAGCCACTTCTGATACCAGATGATCAACTAGAAGTCAAGTCATTATTTGTTGTTCCTAAAACTTGATTGACAACAAGAGTTTTTGTCAAGTATTTTATAAAATATTGTAAAAATGTGTTATTTGCTTCATAGTGTTACTGTAGAAACTCAATAAAGCAGTTTGTTGTTGTTTCTTTCTCCTCTTTGTGATTCAGTGGATGTCTGAAGGGCAGACGGAGGCCTCAGTGTACCAGCAGGCGGAGAACGGGAAGACGGAGCTCTCTCTGATGCACTTCACCATCAAGAACCCGCAGTGGCAGCCGCCGCAGGACAGCTCCATCTTCATCAGTCACCTTAAAGAGAAGGTGCATCAAGATGCCCAGACCGGCCCATCAACACAACTGCTGCTGTCTGAGGCTCCGCTCTGCTCCTCGCTGCTGTCCAATGAGTCAGGCACCGGGGTCAGTTCAGTAGCTCTTACAATCACACCACATTTACAATCCCGATAGAACTGCTGTCCAACAAGTCCAACTTCATTCGCTGATCCAATCAGTGGAGCCGTTTCAAAACAACATTCACTGCTGTAGTGATAGACTGAGAGACAGGCAGCTTTTGGTTTGTGATTCAGAATTGATTCAGTGGTAACACTTCATAATAATGGTCGATTAGTTAATAATAGTTAATGTAAATACTAACATTTATTAAGTAAGAATAAGCTTGTAAAGCATTTATTAAGCATATGGCTCAACATTTAATAATGCATTATTAACATCCACAGTTAATGCACTGTAAGTTAGTACAAAGCTGAATAAATACCGTAATTAATGTATTACTAATTGTTTGATTAACGGACCATTATTTTTAAAGTGTTATCCCTTAAATTACATTTCATAAAAAAAAAATATATATAAATATATATTAGTGGTGGGCCGTTATCGGCGTTTGCGCGAGACTTTTATCACGCGATAAAAAAAAAAGGCTGCTAATCTATTCTCAAAGTTGGGTTGGGAGCTGAAAGAAAAAAACTTCTGCATTTCGCGATGCGTGTGTGTGTTTGTGTGTGCTGTACTGACAACCTTGTGTGTGGATCTTCTCAGAAAATAGGGCAAAAAGTCCTACATGGCGGTAATAGTTTGATTGCGGTGTTTACTTCAATAATGCCACTAATATATGCATACTCCACGCCTTAATTCCATTTCTGTTTAGTTCAGTTATGACTTTAGTCGGATTAGGGTGATCAAAAATCACTGTTTGGAGCTTATGTAGACCCACAGTTCACAATTCATGTTTAACTGAATAATCAGTTAGTAAACACAAATATATAAATAATATACAGAACAATAACAGAAAAAACAGATATATAGTTTATTTAAAAGCGTTTTCTTTTTGTCTATAATTTTAAAGTAAAACTTTATTGTGTAAGATTAAACCATTTAAAATATCCTGTTGTACTTAAAAATATATATTTTAAATATTTACATCAGCATTTACTTCAAAAAAAGTAATATTTAACACATTTGTAGTCATCAATTTTATCTGTTCTTGCTAAATAAATGTAGTAATTTTTTAAAGATCACCCCAAACTATTAAATGGGAATGTAATAATAATAATAATAATAATAATAATAATAATAATAAAACATACATTATTATTACAGGTAATATTAATAATAATTATTATTATTTAGAATATAATATAAGATAAGATAAGATAAGATAAGATAAGATAAGATAAGATAATAAACAATGTGTAGGTAAAGCTTAATTTTTTCAATTTACAAAGTTTTTTGTAAGCTTTAATTTAATAATTAAGCTCCCCATTTTTGGTCGGGAATGGAGTAAATGCAGAGCTTGTGTTTCTTCCCGTAACAATAAACTTCCAGTGAACGGTTGATGTGATTTATTTATTTTTAAATTTTTTAATTAATTAATTAATTTATTTATTTATTTATTTATTTTCTTTTTTATACGGTTTCTTTTACAGCATCACTGTTGTAAGGTAATGAAAATATAATCAGTTAAATAGACTTCAGCATTCATTTAGTTGCTCAAGTGTCAAACGAGAGGAAAAGCCTTTTACGTGCATGCCCCATCCTCCGTCAAGATCAGCAGGCAACTGCAAAAACGCCTTTGGAAATACAGGGGTAAAATAAATGTGCATATTTTAAAGCCGTGGCATGGGAAAATGAAATGTAATGCAGTGCTTCTTTGTACATTCTGAGAAACACTTTATATTGCATATCAATCAGGCAGTGAAGATTGTTGATTTTTAAAGAAAACGGACCTTAAATGTGACTATTTTCTAATGGTATACAGGAAGTGCTTGACCTAGGTTACTAAAAAATTAAAGTCCTTCTGCATATACCCTACATCGATACAATTTAATTAGATAAACAATGTTTCCATGTATCTCTATTTCCCTGTCTAGATGCAGCAGTACAGTTTTATTTACAGAGCGCAGCACTCTCAAAAAACATTCCACTGCAAAACAAAATGAAACAAAAAAAAAAAAAAACATTTCCTGTGGCATTCAGGATATTAAAAAAGCTGCCAGAAGACAAGAAATATTGACATTTCATTTTGTGCCTGTGCATTGTTTCAGCGCTTGCTGCCAGATTGGTTATTTCGCAGACCATAATTCCAACTTCAGCCATCTGCACACTGCCAGCTCATTCTTTTACACACTCACGTCTGTTTTTCTGCATTGTTTTCTGTTCAGCCTGACAACCTGTTAGCCAGTGTTTTGGCTCACCCTGTCCTGACAGCCTCGGGTCTGCCTGGAAGAAACCGGCGCTTCGTTTCTCCCAGCAGCGCGGCGTCAGCGGCTGCTAGCGTCCTAGCGTCTCTCTCATCTTCCCAGCAGCCTCACGCCAGCCGGTCGCGCTCACACACACTTCTGCCGTCCCGACAGCAACACGACGGACACATGTACAGCAGCGAGCACACAGTGGCGGACAGGTAAGAGGCTGAAAAACACTACAACTGTGACACATTTTTCTAACAGTGTGTCAAAATCACACAGCATAGCTAGGGTTCCCATGCTTTTTGAAAGTACCTGAATTTCAGACATGGGGATTCAAGGCCTTGAAAGTGCCTAAAAACAAACACAAGTCTTTGAAAATGCTTGAATTCATTTTGAAATCATTTTTTTTACAGTTTTATTTCAGCAATTCTACTCTATTGTCAAAAACAGAATGAAAAAAATTGGGGAAGGCATCACTAACTTAGGCTCAGTGGTTAGCACTGTTGCCTCACAGCAAGAAGGCCGCTGGATCCAGTTCCAGCTGGGTATCAAAATACAACATATTTTACCGTTTTAATGTAGACATCACTTATATTGCAAGTCTCTGCAATATTGCAAATATCTCTCCGGGCCCTAATTTGGGATGCTTTTCATGAGCTGGCCCCCTTGACAATCTAGTTGAATAGCCCTGATATAAGCGATATGACATCAATATGACAAACGCTTTTTGATAAATTTTTAAATATATAACGCATGTGTATATGACTCATTTGTATATCTTTAAAATCTAAACATTAACTTGTATCTTAGAAACTGTATATGAATTGGATTTACAAATTTAAATTAGAAATTAAATGTGTTTACTGCAAGTTAGAGTAGTCTTTGTTTGTCAGAAAAGCAAGGGACGACAAAAAATGCAGGATACACCCCAACAATCGTTAAAAATAGGGGGAGGAAATTAGCTTCAAATGACAGAATACATAACAAACGTTAGAAAATTGAAAATAAAATAAAAGGTTTCGCCTATTAAAATCAGTTTACTGATCACAGCGGTGTTATCGTATGCTAGGGTTAAAAGTGTGTTCATTTTTTACTTTAATTATTCACGATTCCTCCACATAACCACTAGAAGGAAGCCTGCGTACCACAGTTTGAGAACCACAGCAATAAACTATTTCAATGGGGTGATGTCACTGGCCCAAGAACATGTCCTGCTTGTTGCCAAACTGTTTCATAACTGTAACAGGAGGCAATTTAATCATATATATAATAATGTTAAAATGGCTGCCATAACATTCTTTATCAATATCTGGACCTTTTTTGGATTTTTGGAAGCATTTGGAAATTAAAAATGTAATACAGGAAATACATTAGGACCACTGTTATTGTTTACAACCCCTCAAAACAGTCTATAAAGCCACTCCCAGTGCCTTAACTTGCTTTTTTAAATCCAAATTAAACGCTAAAAGCATGTTTGAGTCATTTTTTGTTAATAATGTATTTATATTATGTGATTTATAATTATTTATTATTATTATTTATTCAAATAAGTGCTGGGCAAACATGAATTGCATCCGATATAAAAGTTTGCTTTGACAAAATATATGTATGTGGACTGTGTATATGTATTAAATATATACACTGATCGGCCACTTTGTTAGGTATACCTGTCCAACTGCTCAATAATCAGCCAATCACAGGGCAACAACTCAATGCATTTAAGCATGTAGGCATGGTTAAGACGATCTGCTTCCATTCAAACCGAGCATTAGAATAGGGAACAAAGGTGATTTAAGTGACTTTGAACGTGGCATGGCTGTTGGTGCCAGAGGTCAGAGGAGAATGGGCAGACTGGTTCCAGCTGATAGAAAGGCAACAGTAACTCAAATAACCACTCGTTACAACTGAGGTATGCAGAAGAACATCTCTGAACCCACAACATATCGAACCTTGTGGCAGATGGGCAGAAGAAAGCAGAAGCAGTATAGTATAGTTTTACCTAAGTGTATGTATTACATATAATAGATATATATATTGCACACACATATCTTATGTCAAAACAAACTTTTAATTTTAATGTGATTAATCATGATTCCTGATTAATCTTCGCCCAGCACTAATGCAAATAGTTTTGAATTGAATTTGAATATCTCTGCAAACACACTATAGTATTTTTCTGCTTTAAAAACTTCCATGCAGTACCTCTAACTAACCCTGCGTTTTCATTTATCTGAATACAAATGACTGAAGCTAAATAAATAAAGAATAAATATGCCTCCCTCTTTGACCTGATCATGCAAAATGCTTCTCAGTAGCCTTCGATTCAAATGTGTACACGCCTAATGAATGCTATCTTTTCATTAGCATGTCTGCTAGTGACCCCAGGATGCTCAGTCAGTCTCGTTCAGCGCTGGCGTCAGAGTTTGCGTCTGCAGAGATGAGTCTGCACGCAATATACATGCATGAGGTGAGTAATGAGGACACACAATGACACTAATAAACGCTTTTCATTACTATATATCAGCTTTTCTCAACCACGTTCCTGGAGGACCACCAACACTGTGGCTGTTTCTCAATTCTAAAAACGCAGAGAACGAACTTGCGATTTTGTGGAGATCAGTGTTGCCGGGCGTCCTCGGAAGAACGAACTCTCCTGTGAGAAATGATATGATGCGTTCTTCCTGATGGTCACGTGACCGTCACACATTTTAAATGGAAAATTATTCAAACAGTACAGCATTCATACAACTATTTATTGTTTTTTTTTTTCCTTTTCAAAATATATACTTTGCATAAAAACATTATAAATATACATTGCACAATATAAATAAAACAGATTTTAATATGAATTTCAGCAAACAAACACCCTTAATGTGTTCATTCCTTTATTAAGATGTTCATGGTAATGTTTACTTTCACTGTTTTGTTTTGGGAAACTCCTGAGGTAAATAAGCAATATCTCTGAACATTAATAATAAACCTAAATAAAATGCTGCGCTTCCCACCTCCAGTCGCAATGATTTCAGGGTCTTCTAAAGTGAGATCGGTGCTCAAGTCTGAATCGGTGTGTCCTCGATATCAAGAACATATCCGGGAACTTTCATGCGTCCTCTGTTCTTGCGGTTTTGAGTATTCGAACTGAATTTTGGCGGCAGATGATGACGTTACACGTTAACACGAGGACGCAAGACAGCTAAAGAACGCATATTAAGAAACAGCCTGCATGTTTTGCATGCCTCCTTTGTTTGTCACACTCATTACAGGTCTTTCAGTCTCTGCTAATGAGCTGATGATTTGAATCAGGTGTGTTTGGTTGAGGAGACATGGAAAATGTGCAGAACTGGTGGTCCTCCAGGAGTGTGGTTGAGAAACAGTGCTATTTCTAATCATGGTGATAATCCCAGGTGCATCAGCAGAAGACCCATCATGCATCTGGACAGTTTCAGGCCCCTGTGCCAATGAGGGACATGAGCGCCAGTGGTGAGTTAACAGCATCAACATTCAAACTAACATTCAAATGAGTCACATCTACCAGTTAGAACTCAAAGCAAGCCTCTCATTATTATGATTCATTATTTTACTGCTGTACATTCACTTTGAAAAAAGAAATATTATATTTTATGCCGATAAAATGATGTGGCTCAGTGGTTAGCACTATCGCCTCACAGCAAGATGGTCGCTGGTTCGAGTCCCGGTTTGGCCAGTTGGCCTTTCTGTGTGGAGTTTGCATGTTCTTCTTGTCTTCGCTCCGGTTTCCCCCACAGCCCAAAGACATGCGGTATAGGTAAATTGAATAAACTAAATTAGGCGTAGTGTATGTGTGTGAATGAGAGTGTGTATGGGTGTTTCCCAGTACTGTGTTGCGGCTGGAAGGGCATCCGCTGCATAAAACAATTGCTGGAATAGTTGGCGGTTCATTCAGCTGTGGCAATAATGAATGAATGAATGTAAAATGATAAGAAATTAAAAGAAGTATTGTTCTTTTAGTAGTTGTTAGCACGAGTTAATGCCTGAGATATTACAGACTGATAATGAACAGCGGTTTTACAGGATTTATAAATTATTTGAATATGAATTTATAAATGATTATTAAATAACAAATAAATAGTAATGTTACTTAATGAATAAATAAGTGCTATTTTTCTTTGTTTATTCTTGTCATGTATACACCTTGTTAATGTTTTAGCTAGTTAAAATCTATATTATACCATGGCCATATCACCCTGGAGCTTAAAACGGTTACTCACTGAAGCTAAGCAGGGCCTGGTCAGTACCTGGATGGGAGACCACATAGGAAAAGTGGGTTGCTGTTGGAAGTGGTGTTAGAGAGGCCAGCAGGGGGCGCACAACTTGAGTCCTCAAATGCCCCAGTAAGGGTGCTTTTACACCTACGCTTTTGTTTCGGAAACCTGTCTCGTTTGCCCAGTTAGCGCGGTTCGTTTGGCATATGTGAAACCAGCAATCGCGCTAGGATCCATGCCAAATCAATCGCTCCAAGATCGCATGAATGAGGTGGTCTTGGCTCGATTGAAACGAACTCTGTAGTGGATCGATTGCAGTGAGAAAGCGATACGATCTGAGCGTGGTTATATCACAGTGTTTTATGGATATGTAATAGGCATAGAGAATTATGAGTAGGGCGGGAAGTTTCGGGAGTCTCCCGGATGCCCGCAAACGAGTGATAATCTCCAGGTAATCTCGCATCTCCCTCCCGATCCTCAAATATGTTGCACACCCTTTATACCCCTCCCCACCGCATCTCTCCTCTCTCTATCTACCATGTCAAACACTACCAAACCACAACCTCCCCTGACAGCTGAGCGGGACTCTGCAAAATAAACCCTGACACTCTGACCAATATGAGGAGAGTTTACTCACACGTGACTTGTTTTAGCTCTTTTGGTCTGATTAGAAACTTCAGTGTGAAAGCGAACCGCTCCAAGAGCAAAGAGCAACATTGTAACAATTTCAATCCCTGTTTCATGACAAATGAATCGATTCACAGGTGTGAAAGCACCCTAAAAGTGAAAGGGACACTATACTGTCAGTGGGTGCCGTCTTTCGGATGAGATGTTAAACCGAGGTCCTGACTCTCTGTGGTCATTAAAAATCGCAGAGTCCCCGGTGTCCTGGCCAAATTCTCCCCATTGGCCATTACGATCATGGCCTCCCAATCATCCTGATCCACCGAATTGGCTCTATCACTGTCTCAACACTCCACCTATAGCTGGTGTGTGGTAAGCGCACTGTCGCCGTTGGGATTTACGACTCCACTTGAGTTAAACTGTTGAGTTTTACAATTTTTAATCTATTCAGCTGATCTCCAGGTCTGGTGGAAGCACTTTTAGCTTAGCTTAGCATAGATCATTGAATCATATTAGACCATTAGCATCTCGCACAAAAAAAAATTGTGATTAGCCTAGGAAATTCTTTAAATAGGAAAATTATGGAAACTGTTTGGTCATTTTTGAGATGCTAAAGGTCTAATCTGATTCAATTAATTTATGCTAATCCATTTATTTTTTCATCAATGTTTGAATAAAACAATGTTATACTTTTAACTTATGAATATGTACTATTTTGCTATGCTATTTTTTTTATTAGTTTTTAACAAAACATACAGGTTGAAAAAACAATATAATGAAATGGATCTAAAGGCGAAGCAGTGGCGCAGTAGATAGTGCTGTTGCCTCACAGCAAGAAGGTCGATGGTTCGAACCTCAGCTCAGTTGGTGTTCTCCCTCCGTTCGCGTGGGTTTCCTCCAGGTGCTCCCCCACTGTCCAAAGACATGCGGTACAGGTGAATTGGGTTGGCTAAATTGTCCGTAGTGTGTTTGAGTGTGTGTGTGAATGTGTGTGTGGATGTTTCCCAGAGTTGGGTTGTGGCTGGAAGGGCATCCGCTGCGTAAAAACTTGCTGGATAAGTTGGCGGTTTTCTCCGCTGTGGCCACCCCGGATTAATAAAGGGACTAAGCCGACAAGAAAATGAATGAATGAATGAATGAAATATATCAATTCAAATACCCCCACCTCTCCCCCCTCTCTAAAAACTGGGATATCCAATGAATAGAAGTTAACAGAAAAACAAAATACAGTATCAACTATACAAAGTAAGGTGATCATTCTGGATCCTGGTAATTGTTTTGTGCAATAAACATGGAGATTTTGTCAGCAGCTCATGTCCAGATGTTTAATATACTCATTTGTACCAAGTTTATTCGGGCTGTGGGTAATTCCAACATTATAATGTCCTAAAGTTGTACCAAACACTTGTATGTGTCCAAATTATGTAGAGGCAGCCAATATTGGGCTAGTAGTTTTTTTTTTTTTTGCAGGAGTTAAGCCAGCCAAACAGCTTTTTGTAGCTTGGTGAGGTTCAACGTAGAATCAACGCTCAGTAATAGAATGGAAGTATTCACTGGCACAGGATATTTAATACTTTTAGACAAAATAGCACAGTCCTTATTCCAAAACTTTAGTATTTTTCCACATTCCCACATCATGTGAAAAAAAGATGCAAGTTCCTGGTCAGGACATTTATAACAGAATGGACTAAAAGAGGCATTGATATGATGTCTTTTAAGTGGGGTCCAGTAGGTTCTATGACGAAAGTTTTAGTGAATGGGTTGCCATGCTAATTTTGAATCAATATTACAGTTTTTCTTAGTTGTTTACACACAATTACTCGTACTACAGACACAATTTCTGCAACATGTAACTGATGCACCAACCCCCTGAATCAATTCTGCTAAACTACAAGCACAGTTCCTGCTTTACACTCAAATTGCAGGTTTACAACACACTTTTTTCAAAATACTACACACAATTCTCTGCATTTTGCACAATTTTCATGCAGAAAATCTTTTGTTTTCACAAGGAACACACTGTCATTCACAATTGTAAAGTCAGTTGCCCTACTTAGCATACTAACTCATCACATGAGTAAACACTTGTCTCACAGAATTTCAATTTAGAAATCAGAGCTCATCTGGATCATAACTGGTTCACTTCCCACCCACAATTTTTAGTGATTTATCTCCCTCCATATTCTCCATTCCTCAAACCTATTGAGGATTTTTTTTCTGCGTGGAGATGTAAAGTGCATGACCGAAATCCACACACACGTATACCCTTTTCTCCAAGCTATAGCAGTTGATGCTTTTCGTGGCTGGAAAGTGACATTTCCCCCGCTGCTTGGCCAGACCAAAACAGAAAAGAGGATGCAGTATAGCTGTTTTTTTTACTGTGACTGTATTCAGTAAATACTTCTGTTGATGGTATATGTAGACCACGTTATCTGCAACGTTGTGTTGGTTGTGATGAACACTGTGTACACTGTATTTGTGGGTAAAATATATTTGATATTTGTTTGTTTTGTATAAAAACAATATTCTGAAATATTTTACAGTGCACTTATGTAGGCCTACTGTCTAGTAAAGTGTAACACTGAACAAAAAAGGCTTACAGAAAGTCATAATGATGAATGGAGAAGAAGTCATAGTGTTTTACATTGAGCACCTCAGTGTTCAACTGATCTTATGAATGTCTATTCATGTGATGGTTTGTGTGTGTCATTTGAAAACAAAGACCATTTTGAGAAGAAATCACATTGTTTTGAACGAAGTTTCATTTTGTAGAAGAATTGAAGAGTTTTGCCCAATGTGTGTGTGTTTTGTGATTTGTGTGTAGAGTTCTGACAATATGAGACCTGCTCTTAGAAAATGTGTGTAAACAATTGGAAAAAACTGTAGTAAATTAAATCAGTCCACTCATACTTGAAATGTTCAGTGTTAGCTTATGTAGATTATATTAATAAACACTCTAAAAGTTATTTATAATGCTAGTTTGTTAAACTGACGTATTTGTTTTTAACCTCATCAAAACATCAGTGGCTTTACTAGAAAACTGGACTAATATATTACTTTTCATATTATGGTCCATGACGAGTTCTTCATTCAGGTCTTTGCATTAAATAAACAGTGATCCATGAGCTTAGAAGTGGAATTTTCTGGTCAATGACACATACCTGCTATAATGCTGTTGTGTTTGCGCTGCAGCTCCTCAGACGGTCACTCTGGTGCCGCACACTTCAGGCCGTCTAGGTGGATGGGCAGAGGAAGAGGAGGAGGAGGAGCAGGGGGATGAAGAGGAGATCAACAGCAACCCTGAGCTCCAGCACACCAGCAGAGGGAGCAGCTGAAGTGCCTTCAACCTGGACCGTGAGTCATCATCAGCACTTCAGCTGCAGATTTACAACACACACACTGGATATTTTACTGGGTACACACCGATAGCCCGTCAGTCCTTCTATCGTTCTATCCATATATCTGTCTGTCGTTTTATCCATCCATCTATCATTCTATACATCTATCTTCAGTTCTGTCCATCTGTCCCTCCATCCTTGTATCTGCCTGTCTTATATCCATCCATCATCTGTTATTTTATTCTATCTATATATTGTTCCATCTGTCTATCCATCTGTCCATCTATCTATGTCTGTCTGTCTGTCTGTCTGTCTGTCCGTCTGTCTATCTATTGTTCCATCTGTCCATTTATACATCTATCATTTTATCCATCTATTTATTTCTGTCATTCTATACATCTACTGTTCTGTCTATCTATCTATCCTCCATCCATCCTTATACCTGTCTCTTTATATCCATCCACCAATCTATTGTTCATCCATCTATTGTTCTATCCATCTATCTATTGTTCCATCTGTCCATCTATCTATCGTTCTATTCATACATCTATGCATCTATCATTCTGTACATCTATCTATTGTTCTGTCCATCTATCTATCCATCTGTCCATCCATCTTTATTTCTGTCTGTCTTTATAACTATCTTCTGTTCTGTCATCTATCGGTCTATCTATCTGTCCATCCAATCCATCCATCCATCCATCCATCCATCCATCCATCCATCCATCCATCCATCCATCCATCCATCCATCCATCCATCCATCCATCTGTTGTTCTTTCCATCTATTTATTGTTCCATCTGTCATCTGATCTATCTATCTATCTATCTATCTATCTATCTATCTATCTATCTATCTATCTATCTATCTATCTATCTATCTATCTATCTATCTATCTATCTATCTATCTATCTATCTATCTATCTATCTATCTATCCATCTGTCTTTATATCTATCTATTGTTCTGTCCATCTTTTTTCATCCATCCATCCATCCATCCATATGATATTTGCAAAAAGTTGTTGTTAAACATGTGTACCTAATAATGTGCATTATTTCAGTGCAGTGTTTCTCAACCTCTTTCCTGGAGGACCACCAACACTGCATGTTTTGGATGTCTCCCTTGTCTGTCACACCCGTTACAGGTCTTTCAGTCTCTGCTAATAAGAGGATGATTTGAATCAGGCGTGTTTGGTTAAGGAGAAATGGAAAATGTGCAGAGCTGATGGTCTTCAAGGAACGTGGTTGAGAAACACTGTTCTAGACGAATACATTTTAAAGGAACACTCCACTTTTTTTTTTTTTTTTGGAAATAGGCTAAGTTTACAGCTCCCTTATAGTTTAACAGTTCAGTTTTACCATCTTTGAATACGATCTCCAGGTTTGATGGAAGCACTTTTAACTTAGCTTAGCATAGATCATTGAATCATATTAGACCATTAGCATCTTCCTCAAAAATTTATCAAGCTTTAAATAGGGAAGGTTATCCAAACTCTTTGGTCATTTTTTTAATAAGATGTTAATGGTGTAGGACAGGGATGCCCAAACTCGGTCCTGGAGAGCCGGTGTCCAGCAAAGTTTAGTTCCAACCCCAATCAGACACACCTGGGCTGGCTAATCAAGCTTTTACTAGGCTATCTAGAAACATCCGTGTCAGTGTGTTGAGGCAAGTTGAACAAAAATGTATTGGACTCTGGCCCTCTAGGACCGATTTTGGGCACCCCTGGTCTAGGAGATGCTAATGGTCTAATCTGATTTAATGATTTATGCTAAGCTAAGCTAAAATACTCCCGCTAGACCCGGAAAAGGGATGAAGGGATTCAAAAATAGTAAAACACGACTCTCCAACTCTGGGTGGCTTGAAAAATGAGACTATTTTCAAATAAAGTGACTCAAACACATTAGCACGTAGCTATATATTTAACATCAACATCATCTCCTTCTTTCTTGTTGGCAGTTTTTGTGTTCATTTCTGGGAGTCGTGGCCTTACCTTGGTTTAAAAGCCTTTGATCAAGCATGTCGTGACGCCACACGGATCAGGCTTTTCATGGAGCCGTTCCTTCAGTTCAGAGGATCTGTGACGTAATCAACTGCAAGAGTACGTCTGTCACTTCACAACTACATTTACATAAGGACTGCTGCGTGTGTGTGTGTGTATGCTATTGTTTTGTTCATGACACAAAAGGATGACACTTGCTTTACAGTATTTATTTCCATTTCATGCAACATTTGTTTCGTTTTGGGTTGGAGTCATGTTTTCTGTGTCTGATGTAAAGACGTGTCATGCAGGCGGTGTGTTTTTAGGTTTGAAGCGCTGCCTTTGTTTTCGATGGATGAAAATGCATCACAGTATTGATACTTTCAACTTTGAGGACGGAAAATATCAGTGAATGTAAACTCATACCAGTTGCCTCGTGAGGAAAAAAAGATGTACCATTTGTCACATTCTTTAAAGAAAATACAATATATAGAATTAATTTGGGGCTAATTCCATTTGTTTACATTTTTTCCCATTTTGACAGATCATAACAGTAGACTCTTAGTCTAAAATAAAACAATTAATAATAAAAACATATTTTAGCAATAAAATAATTCTCGCTTTATTAAAAAACACTATAATTTGCAGCAAAACAAAGTTCTTTAAAAAAAAAAAGTCTTATTTTTGTGGTATGCCTATAAAGTAGTTCTGTAATAAATGCGCTTCATCTATTCTACACCAACAAATATGCTAGTTTTATCTTTATTAAAAAATCTTTACATGACCATATGACTGCATTATTTAAGGAGTTTTGCTATTTACATGATGCTAAAGGTGTAGGAATGATGAGCTATATTTTAAATTAGGTTTTAAATTGCTGGTAATTTAGCTCATCCATGTTGTAGGTGACTTACAACATTAAAGTAGATTTTTTATCTGTTTGTTCATTTGTGTTCATAAAATGAAAGTCAGTGGCTACTGGGAGTTTCAGAGTAAAAAAAAAAAAGCACATACCAGCAAAATAAAATTAATATTCGTGGCTTCTGATGGTACATTGAGGTCTTGTGAAGGAAAGCGATTGACCTTGTGAAAGAAACTTAACATTATTTATGACTTTACCTTTAAAATGCATATTTGGAGTTAACAGTTCTGAGTGCTAAAGTATTCATTTTGTTTTGTGTGTGTGCTTTTTTAGACTCTCAAAGTGCTGTTGTTCATTGACCAAAGTTTCAGCTAAAATCTACTGAAGAAAAAAAAAGTCACCTATGTATTGGATGACCTGAGATAAATTAATAGTAGATTTACTTTTTTTGTTGAGCTATTTCAACATTAAATGAATAAAACCAAATGCCAGACATCAGTACAAGACCCACATAACCCTTTTTAACCACTTAATCGAAAAAAATCTAAATGTCGACTATTAAACGTTAAACTTAAATCATTTTGACTGTTGTGTTTTGAAGGTTGGTTTAGAATTTATACCCAGCCTCTTCCAGTGTGTTGAAATAAATATCACACTCTGGACAGATAAAAAAAAAGACAGTTCATCAATATAAATAATCAAGAAATTACATAATGAAAATATTTTACTCACTTTTTTGGAAGTAGGCTCATTTTACAGCTCTTCAAGGGTTAAGCAGATGAGTTTTACCATTTTTGAATCCATTTAGCCGATCTCCCAGGAGCACTTTTAGCTAAGCTTGGCATAGATAATTGAATTGAATTAGACCATTGGCATCTCACTCAAAAATGTCAAAGAGTTTTGATAGTTTTCCCACTTGAAGCATGACTATTCTGTATTTACATTGTGTACTAAGACAGACGGAAAATGAAAAGTTGCTACTTTCCTATCCTGATATGGATAGGAACTAAACTCACATTCTGGCCTAATAATCAAGGATCTTTGCTGCTGTACCATGACTGAAGCAGGGGCAATGATATTACACTGTTACCTAGGGACTATTTCAGGTGTTGTGTAATATAATTGTGCCTGCTTCAACCATGGTACGGCAGCTAAGTTTCTTGATTATTACTCCAGTATGAAAGTATAGTTCCTAGACATATCAGCCTAAGAAAATATCAACTTGTCATCTTCTGTTGGTCTTAGTACATGACTGCTCCTCTATGGTTAAGCAGATGAGTTTTACAATTATTGAATCCATTCAGCCGATCTCCAGGTTTGGTGGGAGCACTTTTAGCTTAGCTTAGCATAAATAATTAATTCAGATTAAACCATTAGCATCTTGCACAAAAAAAGCGTTTTAATAGTTTGTTTTTACTTGAAGTGTGTTTTCTGTATTTCCATTGTGTACTAAGACCAACGGAAATTAAGTTGCTGTTTTCTAAGTCGATATGGCTAGGAACTATACTCTTAATTCTGGTATAATAATCAATAATCTTTGCTGCTGTACCATGGCTGGAGCAAAGGCAATGATATTATGCAGTGCTATTACCTAGGGACTATTTTCAGCGGATGTGTAATATCATTGTGTCTGCTTCAACCATGGTACAGTAGCAAATTTTCTTGATTATTTCTCCAGAATGAGAGTATAGTTCCTAGACATATCAGCCTAAGAAAATATCAACATGTCATTTTCTGTTGGTCTTGATACATGACCGCTCTACTAGGGTTAAGCAGATGAGTTTTACCATTTTTTTAATCCATTCAGTCGATCTCCAGGTCTAGCAGGAGCACTTTTAGCTTAGCTTAGCATAGATAAAGGATTCTGATTAGACCATTAGCATCTTGCTCAAGAAATGTAAAAAGTTTTCCTACAAGAAGCATGACTATTTTGTTTTCACATTATATGTACTACAGAAAATGAAAGGTTGCTATTGTCTAGGCTGATACGGCTAGGAAATAAATTTTCATTCTGGCTTAATAATCAAGGAACTTTGCTGCTGTACCATGGCTGAAGCAGGGGCAATAATATTATGCAGTGCTGTTACTTAGGGACTATTTTAAGGTGTTGCGTAATATAACTGTTTTAAGCTTGGTACGGCAGCAAAATTCCTTGATCATTACGCCGGAATGAGAGTACAGTTCCTAGACATATCAGCCTAGACAATAGCAACTTTTAATATCAACTTTCGAAGTACATGACCTAACTACTGAATAGTCGCAGTTTAAGATGGAAAATTGATCAAAACATTGTATGTTTTTTGAGCTAAATGCTAATGTTCTAGTCCGATTTAATGATTTATGCTAAGATATGCTAAAAGCTAGTTAACTGAATGGATTAAAAAAAGGGTAAAACTCAACAGTTACATCCAAGGGAACGGTAAAATGAGCCTCTTTCCAAAAAATTGGACAGTGTTCCTTTAATGTGCAAGTCATTGTAGACCCAAAACTGAAGTGTAGGGGTTTTGTGTCGTGCCTGCAGTAAAAGCTCAATCAGTTTCCAAACTGTTATCTAGAAGAAGTAGTTTTTAATGAAAGTGCTCTGTGGAAGCTCTGTCTGTGTAATTTATCACTATCGCCACAGCCTGAGGGCTTTCTGACAGTTCACACATGCTATTTGAGACTTTATACCATGTGACACGCGGAACTGTGACTTTCACAAATCATCTACTTGAAGTACTGCAGTAAATGGATGTTAGAGAGCTAGGATGTTGTAGTTCATAAAGGTAAAAGCATCGATATCAAAGCCACTGAAATACCTCTCAGTGTACATTAAGAGCGCATGTGTACAGTATTTATTGTTGCGGGAGTGACGCTATTGAACGAACGATGTGATGGTGTGTGTTTGTGGTCTAAATCGGAGAGTTTTTCCACGCAAGACTGAAGTGCGCAAGTGAAACACACTGTTTTACAGCTCTGTTTTCTTAATGTTCAGTTCACACAGTTTGCGATCGGACTGTGCCAGGTGCTATAAATATGTATATTTAATCGGTTTTGGATATTTATCTTTTTTGTTGGATTTTGAATCTTTTTTTTTTTTTTGTCTGATCGAAAATAACACTATTGGAAAAATAAACCATACCAAAACTTTGATGAGTCTCGATGTATCATTTCAGACATTTTCTTAAAAGTTATGTTGCTATACACTCGAAAACAATAATTATTTACATGCTTTTGTTTGGGGTTTTTTCTCTCTCTCTCTCTGTGTATATATATATATATATATATATATATATATATATATATATATATATATATATATATATATATATATACACACATATATATATATATATATATATATATATATATATATATATATATATATATATACACACATATATATAGAGGCCGAAGCAGTGGCGCAGTAGGTAGTGCACCAGGTAGGTAGCAGCAAGAAGGTTGCAATGGCTCAGTTGGCTTTTCTGTGTGGAGTTTGCATGTTTGGGTTTCCTTCGGGTGCTCTGGTTTTCCCCACAGTCTAAAGACATGCGGTACAGGTGAATTGGATAGGCTAAATTGTCCGTAGTGTATGAGTGTGTGTGTGTGTGTGTGGATGTTTCCCAGAGATGGGTTGCGGCTGGAAGGGCATCCGCAGTGTAAAAGAAAAACTTGCTGAATAAGTTGGCGGTTCATTCTGCTGTGGCGACCCCGGATAAAAAAAGGGACTACGTCTACAAGAAAATGAATGAATGAATATATATATATATATATATATATATATATATATATATATATATATATATATATATATATAAAGCAATATCACACTCGTAGCAATTGAAGTGCCTTAGTGTCCCACCAGTGACGATATTGAGCCATATCGCACTGTTATGACTTCAATATTGCCATACCTGCAAACACTCCCATTTGTCCTGGGAGTTTCCCATATTTCAGTCCCATCTCCCAAGCGCTGAATCTCCAAAATTATAAAACTTTTAAAAACGCACAATTCTTCTAAATAAACTGCATAGTTGCAATCTAAATGATTACACTCTTGCCCGAAAAGCCTTAAAAAGTCCATTATGTTGTCCAACAGCTGCAATATTTGTCAAACTGTAGTGAGTTTATTCATCTGCTGTCACTCTATGTGGGTGGAGTAATACAGAAGGGTGAAGAGGCTGGATGAGTGCTGTTGATGCAGCTATCAGCCAATCAGATTCGAGAACCAGACAGAACTGTTAGTGTGTGTGTGTAGTTAAAGTCAGAATTATTAGACCACCTGTTTATTCTTTTCCCCAATTTCTGTTTAACGGAGAGAAGATTTTTTTTTTCAACACATTTCTAAACATAATAGTTTTAATAACTAATTTCTTATAACTGATTTATTTTATCTTTGCCATTATGACAGGAAATAATATTTGACTAGATATTTTTCAAGACACTTCTATACAGCTTAAAGTGACATTTAAAGGCTTAACTAGGTTAACTAGGCAGGTTAGGGTAATTAGGCTTAATAAGTTATTGTATAACGATGGTTTGCTCTGAAGATTATTGGAAAAATATATAGCTTAAAGAGGCTAATAATTTTGTCCTTAAAATGTTTTTCAAAAAATGAAAAACTGCTTTTATTCTAGCCAAAAAAACAAATGACTTTCTTCAAAAGAAAAAATATTATCAGACATACTGTAAAAATTTCCTTACTCTGTTAAAGATCATTTGGAAAACATAAAAAAATAATAATAAAAAATATCAAAGGTGAGCTAATAATTTTGACTTCAACTGTGTGTGTGTGTGTGTGTGTGTGTGTGTGTGTGTGTGTGTATATATAGGGGATGAGATGTGTTTTGCGTGCGCGTACTGTAAAGCGGGGGAGGGGGGGTTGAGCGCGCGTACTCAAGATCAGTGTTGTCGTGCGCCTACTGAAGGGCAGGACGGAGGGTGTGTCGCGTCGCGGGGGCACTTTTGATCATTTTCGAAGGGCACTTTCTATCCAAGACTAAAAAGGGCATGTGCACTGCACAGCTTGAGCCCTATGTGTGCACGTGCCTGCAGCTGTTGGACAATCAGCCCTGTCATACTGAGCAGAGCAAAGATGGTTGTCGTTCCGCCACAAGATGGCGACAGAAACCACACAATAAGTCCTTAAAGGAGACTCTTTAATTTCAAACTACAGCTGATCTTTATTAAACAGGAAAGTGACATTCAAAGTCGATCTCTCTCTTTGGTATTCTGTAGTGCTGTAGTCATCTGCTAGTGTTCGTGTTGGCTTTTTCAGGGATCATTATTGTGATCTTCCGATTGCAACAAAGAAATACTGCAAGATATCTCTGTAGTCTGTAGACTGATGGCATTTCATGCCGTTCAGCCCTATAATCTTAAAATGTCAGCAAAATCACCTGTTTTGTCATCACTTTAGACATTACACTAGAGAATCATTCAAACACCAGCTCTAAAGTGACGTTGGTGAATTCGTAATGGCTTCTGCTGTTCTGACGTCAGCTGCAGATGTGAATGAACGGCGGAAGAAAGTAGTTCCTCATACAAAAGGGTTTTTGAGACTCTCCGTGTTTGATTTTTATTTTTAATTATGCCATCGAACTGTTGTATAAGCGCAATATCACACTTTTAGCAGTGCGATGTTGCTGTATATCGTCACTGGTGGGGCACTAAGGCACTCCGCCTGCGACCTTGAGTCAACGTGTGCCTTCCACCAGTGCTGAATATTTTTAAATGCCACATTTATAGATTGTTATATACATTTTTAGACAAAGGCTTAGAAAACCCTGTGTATTTACAGTGTAAAAAAAGTACAGAAGAGTTAAGAAAACAAGAATGAATATATTTTATATTAATATAATTAATATTTAATATATTTTCAGGTGTTTTTTCTTAACTAGTTTTTAAAGTTGAACTTCATTTAGTTGTTTGTTATCAGTTATGTCAAGCACATAATTATAACACAACATCGACACTGGCAACAATGTACAAAATCAACACACATCATGTTAAGAGATGGTTAAATATATCGTTTATTATACTGGATCATTTACATGTCACAACTCTTTGTTTTAAAAGTGTGATACCTGTACTAGAAATTCCATTGTAGTTTATATAAAACCATACAATAATACATTGTAGCCGAGAGCCGGAGAACATGACAGATGATGATATTTCGCCTTTGATCATATTGCAATGTACTGCAGTGAAGCTCCCAAAACATACCTGGACACTTGAAAATGTCAGTGCACTTCAACTTGACGAGCTATTTTGCAACCGACAGGCCTCAGTGTCTCTTTTAGATCATCGCACAGACTACGAACAGATTTGAAGTCTTGTTTTTGCACAGTATATGTATCGTTTAACATCCAACAAAAACTCTGAAAGTGTGCTTGTGCTTTCGTTCGAATGATATTTTGCATTTGATGGATGACATTTAGACATTTTTAGATGTTGTTTAAGTGTCCAAATACTTTTTTGGAGTATATTTGAACGTGTGTGTATATATATATGTGAGGTTCATGCAAGAAAACGGAGGACACCTGTATTTTTTAGGCTGACCCCCGTAACAGAAAAATCGAAACAAAAATTAGTAATATGTCAAGTTTTCATTTAAAAGAATTAAATATGGGGAACTGATCCACGAGAGGGGATTTTTAATGATATTGTATGTAGCGATTGAAGCCCCTTTCTGCCACGGAGTTAAAAATATTTTACTTTTTATCCCATAATTCTGATAAATTCAGATGGAAAATAAAAGTACTGTGTTTCCAACTGCAAACTATAAATTCAGAATTATGATAAAAAATGTCATGATTGTGACAAATTCAAAACCTACCAATTTTGGGTTCTTGTTTTGCTATTCTGATTTTTCAAACAATTGTGCATTTCTGAGTTTGTTGCAGTTTATATACAGTAGTTATTTATTTGATGGTCAGGAACTTGCGTCTGTGAAAAAAAAAGTCTGAATTGTAATATTAACAGGCAATCTGAAAATAAAATCAAAACTTTTATCTACATTTTCAGACTTTTTTTTCCACCAAATTTTCTTTCAACAAATTTTCCATTAAAGAGTTTGGCTTATTAATGCCTCGCAATTTAAATTGATGGGGCAAATCACAATCACTTCATTTATAGAAATTGCAGCTTTTTTCTCACAATTTCAAGATATAAACTTGTAAATTCATGCTTGTAAGCAATCGGAAGTTTTTTTTATTTTTTATCTTTAGGACTATAAAAATGTTTTCAGCATTGCCTTAATTATGCCTCACAGTTGTGAATTAATACATTTAATTAAAGATCCGACTTCAGTTTAAGGAATTGTAGCTTTTTTTCTCTCAAAATGTTGATATAAACTTGTAAATTCACACTTATAAGCAATCTTGAGTTTATAAAGTAAAAAAAAAATACGGTCAGAATGTAAAAAAAAAAAAGTCAGAATTGTGAGACGTTAAAAAAAAAAGAAAGATATAAACTCGCAATACAGAGGAACCAAATAAAATTGAAAATCTCCATTTTTATCTCTGTCTTCAAATTTTTCAGCATTGGCTTATTTATGTCTCGCAATTGTAAATTAATTTGTTTCACTGTAATTTGACAAATTTAAGCAGATGTAGCTTTTTCTCCCTCAATATTAATATATGAACTTGTAAATTCACACCTATAAGCAATTGTGTTTATGAAGTCAAAACTGTAAGAAACATTGTGAGGTGTTAAACTGCGATAATAAGACAAAATCGTAATTCAGATGTAAAAAAAAAAAATCTAAAATATATATTTTTTTATCTACAGACCTTTTTCGCCAAATTATGAATTTGGAGAATTGGCTTATTTATGTGTCACACTTGTGAATTTATAGGTTTTATTACAATTCCAACTTTTAAGCAATTGTAGCCTAGCCTTTTCTCTCAAAATGTCAAGATATAAACTTGTAAATTCACACCTATATGAATTTACAGCTATTTATCACAATTAAAAAAAAAATGTTGTCCTCAAAATAGAAGATATAAACTGCAAACGTATGATCAAAGTAAATTGACAATGATCCTGAAATATTCTAAACTGCGAAGATGTCAACTTTCCAATTGTGAAACATAAACACAATTCTGACAAACGGAAACGCAAACCAAATAAAAAAAAGTCACAATTTAATAATAGTCAAAATTACTAAAATACAAATTCACAATTCCAACTTTTTAAATATTTTTTTTGCACAATTACAAATTTGTTGTAATTCTGACTTTTCTCAAATTCACATTTTCATCACACATTTCTGACTTTCTCTAAACTATTTCTCAAGTTCAAAGTATTTATCACAATTCCATTTTTTGCCCCCCTTAAAATAAAAGATGTAAACTGCAAATGTATAAGCAAACTAAAACTACAAAGTCGTAATCCTGATCCTGAAATATTCAGAACTGCGAAGATGTCAACTTTCCAATTGCGAGACAGAAACACAATTCTGACGAACAAAAATGCAAAGTAAATATTTTTTTTAAAAAGTCACAATTTAATAATGTTAACTTTTGTGACAGAAAAGTCGAAATTACAAAATACAAACTTACAATTACAAACTTTACGATTCTGCGACTTTGCGATTCTGACTTTCCTCAAATTCACATTTTCATCACATATTTCTGACTTTCTCAACTATTTCTCAGGTTTTTCTCAAATAACTTCCTCTCTGAAAATAGTATAAATATAAATCGCAAACGTATAAGCAAAGTACAAATACAAAGTCGTAATCCTAATCCTGATATATTCAGAACTGCGAAGATGTCAACTTTCTTATTGCGAGACATAAACCCACAATTCTGACAAACAAAAATGCAAGCCCAGAATTACCAGATTAAAATAAGTCACAATTTCCATTTCTTTTAACTCCACAGCACAACACGAGCTTCAAAACGTTACTCTCGGTGATCCTGATGAAGTGATTTTGACGTCAACGCATGGCATCGCATACAGTCTTTGCCACTTTTATAATAAATAAGGAATAATCTCCTGCGGGACGCAGATTGGCGTTGTATTGTGTGAATTTCTAACTTTCATAATCAAACGTTACACACAGAACGCGTCATTCGTAAACGTAAGTACTACAGACGTCCAGTCTCATCGCGCTCCTACTACATGGACGTGGAAAATCAATACAGCAACATTAGCGTGTCAAAAATAAAACAGCGGGAAAAGCAAACTGCTGGTAACTCAGGGTCGTACCGAAAGCATTTCTTCTGTTTACCTGACAGCTAATAATTAAGACTTGAAGGTAATATACGGTACACGTTATTATGCATATTATTGCACTTATATACACAAAAATCATGAACGGAGACAAACGTACTGAATGATTACACATTTTTGGAGGACTAAATGAAGGGCTGAATTCCGTCAAACCGCGGTTTAAAGCTTTACACAATTATTGTACAAAAAAAAAAAAAGATTGAACCCTTGGCCGAACCGACAGTATCTATAACAATTTTTGTGCAATATTAAAACGCTTTCCTTTCTCGGATTCGTTTTTTGTTGATGTTTTTTTTTTTTTTAAGGCGGCTTGATCAAATTATGCCCACAGTGTTCAAAAACGCACAAAACATCTCTCCAATGAAATACCATCACAGTATTTGCACATTTGAAGAAGAAATGGCATGAAGTCTACCAGAATATTTCCCACAGTGTCAAACAAACGAGTGGCTGTGATGTTAATAAAACCTGAGTTTCGTTTTCTTTCGTTTTTTTGGAAGTGTTGCCTATTTTTGTACTTTATTATGAAGATGATCATAATGATGATGATGAATATCGATTTTATCCAGGTGTCAAATTGTTTTTTTCACTATTAAACAAGTAGACTACCGATCAAAAGTTTGGGATCAGTATGATTTTTTTGTCATAAAAAATACAGTAAAAAACTGTAAAATTGTGAAATCTTATTACAATTTTAAACGACTGTTTTTTTTTTTTAATTGAATGTAGTTTAATTTTATTTATTCATGTGGTTAAAAGCTGAATTTTCGGGATCATTATTGCAGTCTTTAGCTCCACCAGCCTGATCTCACGAGGAAACGTAACTATTTTACATTTTGTAAATTAGGTTTTCAATTTGTATAAATTCACGCGAGTTCAGTCGTACGAAAATTTATGATTTTACAAAGGAGGCACCAAGCCCCGCCCCTAAACCCATCCATCATTAGAGGATAAGCAAATCGTACTAAGTTGTATGAATGAGATTGTACGAATTTATATGAATTAGCCTCTAAATCAAAAAGTTACGAATTATCGTGAGATAGCGTTGGCATCACACGATCCTTCAGAAATCATTCTAATATGATGATTCATTATTATTGATTAAAAATCATTAATAGTAATGCTTACAATTGCCAGTGTTGAAAACGTTTCTATGTGCCTCATACTATTGTGTAAACTGATACATTTGACTTTTTTACATTTCTTTGATTAAAAAATACACTGAAAAAAATGGTTCATTGCAAACAGTTTATAAGCTGAATTTGAACAAACAAATTAATTTGAACATTACTACATTTAATTTGTTAAAATTCAGTCCATAAAAACTGTTTATAACTACTTACCTTAAAAAAAGTAGTAAATCCAATAAGTGTGGTCACGATACTGGAATTGGATACCAATCGTTACTGAAACTTTGATAACGTCCATTTCACGCTAACATTTAAGCGCTTTTGAGCGCGTTCTTAAGCAGCGCTGATTTGCCATTATGTTCATGTGCTCAACAGAAATGACTTTGATTGGCAAAGATCAGTTAATTCAACAGCGGTTTGCTAGTATTTCAGCTTATAGACAGACCAGCTGATCTTTACGGCCCTAGTGTCCCTGTATCCGTGGTTACACTCAGTAAACAGTGGTGAGTTTGGTGAACTGATGGCCAATCACAGTCATTTTTGTTGAGCACATGAACACAATGGCAAATCAATGCTGTTTAAGAACGTGCTCAAATGTTAGCAGGATTGAACGTTTTTAAAATTTTAGCACCCATTGGTATCAATTTCCAGTATCGTGACTACCCTAGTCCAGTGAATGATTTTTTTTCAGTGTAGTGCAAAATAACAGCATTTATTTGAAATCTTTCCAATAATTATACATTTATTTACTTTTACTTTATTTTTATTATTACAAAAAAATCTGCAAAATTGTTGCAAACTACTAATGAGTTGAATTTAAATCAAATTAAATACAGTAATGTTCAACTTCATTTATTTGTTTAATTCAGCCCACATAAATTGTCTACAACCACTTCAGTATTTTAAATACATTTTTTCTGTGCACGATCCTTTAGAAATCTTTCTAATATGATGATTTGTAATACGTTATTGATAATCATTAATAGTGATTCGTACAATTGTCACTGTTAAAAACTTTTTATTTGCTTCATAATATTGTGGACACTGATTATTTTTTATATTTCTTTGATGAAAAAAATAGTTGCAAACAATTTATATAAGCTGAATTTGAACAAACAAGTTAAGTTGAACATTACATTTAATTTGTTTGTTTTAATTTAGCCCATATTAAATGTTTACAACCACTTACCTTAAAAAAAGTAGTAAAGAGTAGTAAATCTATTGAGTGTTGTGACGATGCTGGAATTCGATATCAATGTGTACTGAAATAAAAAACAAAACATCCATTTCCCACTAACATTTGATCGCTGTTGAGCACGTTCTTAAACAGTGCTGATTTGCCATTGTGTTCACATGCTCAACAGAAATGACTGTGATTGGCCGTGAAGGTCATCAGTTCACCAAACTCCCCGCTGTTTACTGAGTGTAACCACAGATAAAGGGACACTGGAGCGCTTTAAAGCCTGAAAGATCAGTCGATTCATCAGCGGATCGTTTGTATGTCGGCTCATAGACAGACCAGCTGATCTTTGCGGCTTTAAAATGCTCCAGTGTCCACACTCAGTAAACAGCGAGGAGTTCGGTGAAGTGATGACCTTCACGGCCAATCACAGTCATTTCTGTTGAGCGCTCAAATGTTAGCAGGAAATGGATGTTTTAAAATTTCAGTAGCAATTGGTATCGGATTCCAGTATCAAGACAACACAAAATCACACTAATAACAACAACAACTACAATACTACTACTACTACTACTACTACTACTACTACTAATAATAATAATAATAAGTGGTTAGCACTGTCGCCCTGAAGCAAGAAGGCCGCTGAGTCCCGGCTAGGTCAGTTGGCATATCTGTGTGGAGTTTGCATGTTCTCCCCGTGTTCACACATACACTACGGTCAATTTAGCTTATCCAATTCACCTATAGCGCATGTCGTCTAGTTTCCCCCACAGTCCGTAGACATGCGCTATAGGTGAATTGGATAAGCTAAATTGACAGTAGTGTTTGTGTGTGAAAAAGTGTGTGTGGCAGTTTCCCAGTACTGGGTTGCAGCTGGAAGGGCATCCACTGTGTAAAACATATGCTGGATACTGTAAGTTGGTGGCTCATTCCGCTGTGACGAACCCTGATAAATAAAAGCACCAAGCCAAAGAAAAAATGAGTGAAAGAATGATAACTGTTTCTCAATCATCAAAATCAGCATATTAAAATGATTTCTGAAGTATTAATGCTAAAAATTCAGCATTGCATCACAGAAATAAATTATTAATTTGAACGACATTCAAAAGGAAAACAGTCGTTTAAAATAGTAATAATATTTTCCAATTTAACAGCTTTTTTCTGCATTTTTAATTCGATAAATGCAGCTTTGTGAGCAGAATAAGCGGCCCCACTTTACAATCATTAGTTAATGCATTTACTAACATATGAACTAATTATGAACAATACTTCTGCAGCATTTATTAATTATAGTTCAGCATTTACTAATGCATTATTAGCATCCAAGTTCATGCTTGTTAACATTAGCAATGCACCATGAGGTAAACTAACTGTATTTCCATTAACTAACATGAACAAATACTGTAGTAAATGTATTGTTTAATGTGTGTTAATGTTAGTAAATGCATTAGTTATTAACTAATACAACCTTATAGTAAAGTGTTACCGAATACGCTTTATTTAAAACCTTTTTCTTTACAAAAAATCCTACTGATTTCAAACTTTTGACCAGAAGCATACGTTTCTGCAGACTTACACTTCTTGTGGAGTCTATCCCGTACACACACACACATATATATTTATATATTTCACAGTTTTCCGTCGTATGCTAAATCTCCGTCATCAACAGGCGAACTCCTCGAAGTTTCCTATAGTCGAGTGACTAGGTAACACGTTCGGCGCGAATCCGAGGCTGTCCGAGTGACTCCGGAGTGTGTCGCATGTGCTCTGGAAGAGAGAGAGAGAAAAGGGGGAGATTTGGGGAAGTGGAAAAGAAGATGACGGGGATCAGATGAATTCATGATGGAGATGTGCGTTTAGGACAATATGAATAAATATGGGAGGGGAATAAAGAAGGGTTGAGAATAAACGAAGCAAACGTGAAGGAATGATCCATGTCAGATGTGGATTAATGGAGGAAGGAGGAGGGATGAAGGAGAAGAAGAACAGCTGTTAGTAGTTTCTGTAGTGTTGCGATCTTTGGCGAATGCAGTGGTAGGTGCTTGGACATAATTCACATTCATTCAGAACTTGCATGTGTGTGTGCATGTCTAAGTAAATTTGTGTGTGTGTGTACGTGTTTTTGTGACATATCAGGACACAAATCTGTAATATGACCTGGGTATGACATATGTATTACAAAAAGGTGAAATATGAGGACATTGGTGACATCCTCGTTTCTCAAAAAGCTTATAAATCACACAGGATGAGTTTAATCAGAGAGTAAAGCTGTACACTGACTCCTGTGATGGTTGGGTTTGGGGGTAGGGTGGGGTAAGGGCAATACAATAAAGGGTATAAACAGTATAAAATGAATGGAAACCTATATAATAAACCCACTATTCCCCAAAACAAATGTGTGTGTGTGAGTACTAAAAGTGAGTGTTTGATCAAAGTCCCTTTAAAGGGTCACGAAACACCAAAACACATTTTTTGAGCTGTTGACAGTCGTATATGTGTGCCACACTGCTAAAAACACTATTAGGACACCTATATTTCACTAAAAAGTGTAAATTGGTTGTTTTTGCGTTATTTCAAGCAAATTCGTACTTCCTGTTTGAAACGAATTTTTGAAGCTGCGTCACGGTCATGAGATAATAGCGTGTATTCCAGCGTGCAGACTGGACGTCTGTGCCAGAGTGAGTCTTATTACGTCTTACAGTGTGATGCATTAATGCATGAGTAAAGCTTGAATCAAACTAAACAGCGCGCTCTATTGTGCAACTTCATTAATATTCATTACTGTCAGTGTTTAGACGACAGAGACGCCACGTTGTATTAGCAAAACAAGCGTGAAGTGTTGCATTTATAGTTTGCTGCCGTTAAGTTTCGTTTTCATTTTCTCTCTGTGAGAGCGCAGCTGGAGTCACGTGTGGATTAACAGTGTACGCGACACTCAACAACAATAACTTAACTTACGTGTCTAAGGAGGATTATTGTTTACCTGAGAGCTGTTCTCATCTGCAAACGCTGAGATCTGGATTCGCTTGTAGTCTTCTCTTAATAAAGACGCGGCTCTAGTTGCTGGTGATTGTCCTGTCTCTACAGATTTGGTAAGTGAGCGTCCAGTGCTCTTTGTTTATTCAGTTTGTTCGTATCGAACTAAGTTAACTATTGCACCGAGTGTAAACATGTTAGCACCACAACCAAACTTTAACCTTGTGTAGAATTTTCACTGCATTTTGTGACCGGAATAACACACGCGGCTTTCTGACACTACCTGCCGTGTGCATCTAAGTTTCCGGGAAATGCTGAGTTTTTTTTTCTCTCATTCGCCGTGCGGTATCAAACATTGCATGAAAAATACACGCTTACAGCAGTTCCCCGAATCAAATATCTCGTTTGTCGCGAGGGGCATGAATGAATTCCCTGAATGAAAGAGCCAAACTGCAGTTAAAGTCCACTATTTGTGTGTGTGTATTTTGACTCTGAAACTCGCGCTTGACCAAATAGACACTCCCACACCGCCCCACTTTAGTTCCTCCGACACTCCCCCCTAAACAGAGCTGGACACGCCCACTTTTCTGACTTTTTCCAAAGTAGAGGTGTGAAAACACCCTGCTGA